>NC_053414.1:31437504-31550004 GCF_016859285.1 Xiphias gladius | reverse complement strand
GCATGTCTTGATATTGAATTCACCCATTAAAACTGTTGAATTGTCAAGGCTCCACGCAATATAAATGTATCTTAATGATATTAAGCTATTCACTTTAAGATGATGTTCCTGTACTTTTTCAGTGTTGCTTGTTCTATCTTTATGACAACACATGCAAAATTTGGTAATGACTGATTGATTATTTATTTTCAGAAGAGTAGCTATTTTTTTTAGTTCAAGCAATGCTGTTATGATCCATATGTGTATTTCTTTAAAATGGTTTGACATTTCAAATTTTGGCAAGCATGGTCTGTAGACGACTCATACTGAATTTGACAAACAGTCTTGGACAATTTGATAAAACTAAGTATTTCAGTAAGTGTGAAAAAGCAGGAAGATTATATTGCTAAAAGTCAAATTTATGATTTTCAAATTGATGAAAGGAATTTTGAATTAAGGTGAAGTAATTTCTGAGAAACAGGCTTAAACGGAAAGATCTTTGTTTAAGCGCCAACTGAAGGCTGTTTGATCCAAGGTTTTGTAAACTCCTTCTTCATGACATCATAAGCAGCATCATAGGGGGCAGCTGTGGCTCAGGAGGTAGAGCAAGGTCATCCACTAAGCAGAAGGTCAGTGGCTCCTCCAGTTCCCATGTCGTAGTGTCCTTGGGCAAGATACTGAAACCCAAACTGCCCCTGATGGCTGAGCCGTCAGTATATGTGTGTGTGTTTGAATGTGATATATGAATTTGTGTTTGTGTGTGTAGTTTTGAGTGGTTGATAAGACTAGATGATATAAATCCAATCCATTTACGTAAGTGTATGTACCAATTTTCATCTTGACTGGACATTCACAGTGGAAATTACAAGCTGCTGAATTTTGATTGGCTGCTGGTAGCTACATTGATTAAATTATCAAAGCAGTATTTTGGGAAAAGTTAGAAAATATTACTGTACCAAAGTCACTGTACCAAATTTAAACTTTTTCTGATAAGTCGTCAATGAAAAAATGGGATTTTTAGTTAAAGTGCCTCTCATTGTCGTATTTTTAGAAACTTGGAGAAACTTGGGGGGGGGTGAGACCATATCATGAAGTTTCATGTTTGTAGGTGTTATGGTTTTTGCTGTACGAAACCTTTTACGAAAACAATAAGAAATATAATCAGAATAAAAACAACAGGGTTCCAGCAGCTTTGCTGTTTTGAACTTCTAATAATTAGAACAAAAACAATAGGGTTCTAGCGTCTTTGCCGTTTAGACCCCTAAATATGATTCAGTGAGAGCAGCTTAACTCTGTGTGTGTGTGTGTGTGTGTGTGTGTGTGTGTGTGTGTGTGTGTGTGTGTGTGTGTGTGTGTGTTTGTGTTTGTGTGTTTGTGTTTGTGTGTGTGTGTGTGTGTATTAAAGTACAGTAATGTTATGGATGATGAAGAGATCAGGACAGGACTGAATGGAAAGTCATTTAAACCAGTTGAGACTGTCCGCCACACTGCTCAACACATGCTGGCTGGCATCAACAGTTATTTTGATTTCTTAACTGAAAAGATTTAACCATTTTCCCACGGGTTAGGTGTGGTGGGGGATCTTTGCCAAAATGGCACAAAAATACGCAGCATTTCCAATTTTAGCTGGCTTAGTGTGAATGTTAACACACTAACAAGCTAGCTAGTGTTCGCTCACAATAAATGCCAGAAAACTGAAGACGTCATAACTTACTTTGAAGAAAGCAGTGAGGTCTCCTCAATCAGCGATGGTAACTGACAGTGAAAATAACTTTAAACTTTTATGGAGTGCTACTAACTAAGTTCTGTGGTCACTTCATAGAGTTCCTCGCAGGATTTGACAGTTTGATAGTTTTGAAGCAGAAATGAGAAACTGTGACTTGCAAACCAAAAATAAGAAACACAAACCAAAAGACAGGCAATACAAGCTGTGATTTTATATTCAAATCACATTTCTTTGGATTTCACATTTTAGCTCTTTGTCATATTTTTGAATGATAGTAATTTTGGGTTGCGGTTTATATTGGCTGTTTGTGATTGCACATTCCTATATATACAGTGCTTTCTATACATACACACTCCCACCCAGATGATACATTGGGGGCAATTTTGGGGTTCAGTATCTTGCCCAAGGACACTTCGATCGCAAGGAATGTGAGTCCTGAATATTTAGTGTGTTGCAAAATGAATCTCTATCAAGAGAATAAGTGTTAAAATATGTGTTTTCTTCATCCTTTGCCCCACATTGTCTCTCTGAAGGAGTGCTAGAGTGTGTCCCTTGTGGAGTTGCAGGACAGAGGCCCAGCTTTGAACAGCAGGTCATCCAGTCCCAGAACCAGTCCCAGATCCAGATCAGCAGGATGAGGCATACTGGCAACAACAGCAGCAGAGGAGTGGAGGTCAGTGACTCCTCTCCTCTCCTTAAGTGTGAACTCAGTACCTCTGTTGAGGGCAGAGACTCGCTGCAGGAAACGATAAACCCACACCAGTATATCGATGATGGCAGCAGTGACTCACAGTTTGAAGTGTTGTGTGACAACAATAAAAGTGCTAACTCATTGGTTGAAGAGTTTTTTGATGATCCTTCAAGGGTTGAAGTGGAAGGACGGAAGCCGTATTGTTCATACTCGATGGCAGCGGCTGATTTGCCATCAACCTCATCCAATGTTAATGGCTGGGCTCGTTATGGCCCCGGTTTCCCGCTGTCCCGGCCCTTTTGTGACAGTAGCAAAGTATACCATCGAACTGGCACCAAGGAAAGACTGTTTGTGTGCAGCTACTGTGGCAAAGCTTTTAACCGGCCAAAGAAAGTGGAGATCCACCAGCGTGTTCACACGGGGGAAAAGCCTTTCAGCTGCTCCACATGTGGGAAGATGTTCTCTGAGGCTGGGAACCTGAGGAAACACCAGAGAGTTCACACTGGGGAGAAACCATACAGCTGTGGGATGTGCGGTAGAGGATTTGCCTGGATAAGAAACCTGAAAACACACCAGCAAAAGAGCCATCCTGAAATTCATACTGAAGAAGAAATATGGGAACAAACCTGAACTGTGTTCTGACCTGAAGTCAACTGTACGTGTAATAATCCAGCAAAGACTCAGTATTGGCAGGAGAAAAAGACCTGCGCAACAGAATGAACATAATGTCTGCACAATTACCTTAAAAACAGATTTCTAAATGTTTCACATAGTAGTTAACAATAAACTTGTTTTAAATGTGTTTGTGTGTCAGAAAGAAGTAAGAATAAGATGAATTTCAGTTGTAGTATTTCTGCCTCTAGGCTCTTAACCAAAATGCCGGGGGGATGCAGCTTTTGAATAGACAATTTGAACTTGGTTATGCTGACCTTATTAGTCCTCTTCAAAGTGTTTCTCTTCACAGTGGTCTGGTCAAATTAAGCTTTCAGATTGAAAAGTGGGGACACATATTTACTATACCTTAAATGTGATGTTTCATTTATCTTTTTGCTATACACATGCTTTGATGATACTGCACACAGCTGGAGCTTTGCATTATGAAAACATGTTAAACGTCTGTTCAAGACTGAGAGCCAAGAGGAACTTTTCTGCTGGAGTGTATACTCTGCTTGACCTGGGCCCCATTTCCCAAAAGCATCCCCCAGGAAAGGGTTTTTATTGTACACAAATCCCATTTACAGAGCCAAAACAACACTGTGTTAGTCTGTCTCTCAGCACTTTCTGAATTCCCTATTCTGTCTGTGGCTCTCAGCTCCAAGCCCATTGACTCCTACTGAAAATGTAATTCGTAAAAATTGGCTAATACAAATGCTCTACAAAATGTTTTAGAACATGTCAATTTTTCCAGATGTTACTGAAATTTACCTAGTATAATGTCTCAGTGTACTCTGAAATTAAAGCATAGAACAAATCAATAATAAAGATTAAAAAGGAAATAATGGAATCGTAAATCTTAAATTGAATCTATATATTTGACTCTTTCAACAGCCGAACACACTCGTAGCATTCTTTCTACAATGGAAATCAAATATTGTTTAGCAAGTTCATTCAAACACTGCAGAAATTCTAACAGTTTTTTGCACTTGTAATTGCTTTGCTTTCATACTTCTGTCCAGTTCATTCAAAACCATCTGGATGGGGTTTAAGTCTGGAGACTTTGTTGGTCTTCCATCATTTGAAGCTACCGTCTAGTTCTTTCCCTCTAAAGTTATGGTTCATTATCATAATGAAAGATGAGCCCCTGCCCAACAAGTTTGTCTTCCTTTGTGACTTGCCTTTTTCCTCACCATTCTGATAGCAATATACAGTACTACTTCCTGCAGTACAGTATTGTCCTAATAATGCATAAGAGGGAGCAGTTTGTTCTAACATTGCCTTTGTATATAAAGTTGGGGAACCTGTAGGAATTGTTTGCATTAATTTAAGCTTAATGTACTTTGATTGTTCAAGGAAAGCTGTATATTAATCAATTTCTTAATCCCTGAAAAAGCCCTGTTTTCTATTAAATTTTGATTTTTCAACATGATTTTTAGTTTTTGGCAACCTAAGCTTTTTTTTTTTTTTTTTATGGGCAGTTTGCTTAACATTGTAACATATATTATTCACTGCTTAAATTTAAAAAAAAACTGCAAAACTGGGATATTCTTAGAATTCTGACAGGTAATTCATAGGCTCATTTAAAAATAATGAAAGGGCTCAGTAATTACCTACAGCTGCCCACTGTAGTTTTTATTGAACAAAGAGGAGGAAATAGTGTATTTTTTGGGGACTGTTTTCAGCGGCGGATTAATCCAAATTTGGTGCTCTAGTGACTATATTGGGAATCAGGACGGTATGTTTAGGACTGAGTCAAAATAAACTACAGTGTGTGAGTGTATGGAGTAACATGTCACTCAGAGCTACAGTGTGGCTCACTGATGTGTTATTAATAGTTACTTGACAACAGTGAAGCTGTTGCAGGTTATATAAGGTTTTTATACACGCACTTGTTAGTAGGTGTCTGTGTTAGTTTGGATCTGTACATCGGATATTGTTGACAATAAGATAAATATAGATATATCCGATAAATATAGATACTTCATCATCATCATCATATAGAGTATCAACAGACGACGTTAGCTCATACAGTGCATTCAGAAAATATTCAGACCCCTTCACTTTTTTAACATTTTGTTATGTTGCAGCCTTATGCTAAAATCGTTTAAATTCTTTTTTTCTCTCATCAATCTACACTCAATACCCCACACAGACAAAGCGAATTTTAGAAATTTTTGCAATTGAAGAATTAAGAAAGAAAAAGAAGAATTAAGAAGGAAAAACTGAAATTTTGGTACACTTGTATACTATTTGGTATGAATGTGAACCACTAGGCTGCCCTGACACCACCTGTTCAACTGTTACATTTAAATGTTTACAACCACATTTTCAAAAATGCTGAGACAGCTTTAGGCACATGTCTCTTAAGCAACTCTACTGTGCTGCTGTGCTGGGTCAACCAAACCACAGCTGAAATCAGTTTTTGGCTAAAATGTTTTTTCATGTAAAGAATAGAAAGCACAGCTGCAAAGTTAAGACTTAAATGCAGCAATCATCAGTCAGTTATAGGTGAGCAAGCACTGACTGATGGGTCTGAACATGGTGGAACAGCTGGAGATTTTAAAAAGTGTTACACACTGTATTGCTTTCATGGGTTGTGTGTTTGGAGTAATAAGAAGTACTTGCGTTGGAATTCAGTCTTGGCGAGTCCTCAGTCATTGAGACTAAACATAGACTAAAGAGTACATTTAAATGTACATAGAGCATATTTACATGTACTCTAAATTTTGATAGCATTATTAAGGATTGGACAGTCATTGTAAATGTAACACATTTCATATGTTTTATAGTTGAAACATTTCACATTTTGTGTGCACTGTTTCATTTATGGAATAAAATATGCACCTTTAAATCACTGAAAAGTTTTATTTCACTACCCCCTTCTTTGAAAAAGAATATTAATCATTACCTTGAACTTCAGATGAATGAAATCAGATTTGAAGAAATATTTGTGAGTTAGTCAGAAGAGTAGAGTGGACATAAAGTGTAATAATTTCTAATTAAAATGCATCCTAAAGCCTTGAATATGATCAAAGACCACTGGTCCCAGCACAACTCTCTCTCTCTTACAAGTCTCTCTGTAGCATGGTGGTCTGCCTATGGCAACAAACAGTGAGTCATACGGCATGTATAAAGCATACTGTTAGATACCATCATTATGTCCAAGATGTCAACTAAAATGTGTTGAATACGTACCTCATTTATAGGTTTGAGTTTGTTAAAACATCAGTGGTGCTCAGATTTTGTTCTCAACTCATTGGTCCACCTGTTGAACAACAGTAAACTTCTTTCACTGGTAGTCACATTGATGTTGTATAATGTGTACAGCCAAATGGTTTAGGGCCCAGTACAGGAACAATATAACAGCCACTACTCTTTTATTTTTTCTTACACAAACACTAAGGAATCTTTATTAAAATGTATTTAATTTGGTTATTAAAGCTGCACTTATCAGTATTTTCCAAATGAACAATGGATGAAATGACTTACGTGAAATATCAAAAGTGTCACTAGTGACAAATACACAGAGAATTACTACCTCACTCTGCATAGTGAATGTTGGACTCAGATTCATCAGGTGGACACAAACACCACTCCAAATAAATGATCATGTTGCTCTGTGTTTGATGAATGGTCCAAAAAAATCCAAATAATGCAGGTGTAAATAGTTGTTGCACAGATAGGCACTGAGATGAACATTTTTGTAGTTTATAATTAACTTCAGTCATGTCTTTGGCATTTCTTTACTGCATTTCTTTGTCACTTTAAGGAGCTGATATATACACCAGTACTGATATCTTGCAAGAGGCTAGTAACTGCTCCACTTTGGATAAATCTCCACTCAATCAAAGGTCATAAAATGTTATGGTGTCTCTCCTGATCATCATCTTTATCATGTTTTGACTGAAGTTGCTTCTTTTCAGTGCCCCTCAGACTGTGCACATTGTGTATTATGTGCAGTCATGTTGTGTGTCTGTGGTGCAATGACATCCCACATTTCCTCTCTTCACTGTGTGTGCAGAAGGAGGAGGAGCCAGATGTGGTGCTGGTGAAGATGGAGGAGGTGGAGCCGGTGACAGGAACTCAGAACCAGACAGGCCTCAGCATACAGGAGGGTGAGTGGACACATCCACTGTGAGGTATAGCTGACATCACCCTGTTGGATCTGCTGACCCCTCTTACAATACTAAGTACATATTCCTGAGTCATCTCTGACTGGTATGGCCACTTGTAAGTATTTGTTATCAATTTCAGAATAAAATGACTCTGAGTCTGACAAAGAGAGTCACTCAACATCTTTCTCTTTGTCTCCAGGGTTGGTAGAGTCGAGTACAGATGACTATAGAGGAGTGCTGCCATTTGATGAAACCACACAAGCTTCTACCAATCAACTTTCTGACCTGCAGGAGTCTTTGGGGGGCTTCTCAGAGGTCAGCTATGGCCAATCTTCACTATGGGCTAATGGGGGGGGGGGTTATTGTCATGACATCAGCCTCCCGGGGCCATCCTCACATTGCGCCCTCTCATACCTGCCAAACACACTCATAACCAGAGCAGAGCCTGGTAGCTCTGGGAGGGAAGTGGCTGTTGAAAATTCAGCAGGAAGGGGATTGGCTGTTGAGAGCGCCAGAGGCTTCCACACCTCTGTATCCTTTGAGCAGCAGTGTCCTGTTATTGATCTGTCAGAGGAGTCTAGACCCACTCAGGTTTCAGATCAC
The DNA here is from genome assembly GCF_016859285.1 of Xiphias gladius. Lineage (NCBI taxonomy): Eukaryota > Metazoa > Chordata > Actinopteri > Istiophoriformes > Xiphiidae > Xiphias > Xiphias gladius. The sequence goes on along the minus strand of NC_053414.1, from coordinate 31,542,233 downwards.
ATAGAGGGGGGGCAGCTGTCAGTTCAGGGGCCCCAACTGTTGCTGGACCCACATCCAAGTAAGGGTAAGGGCAGTTATAGCAGCGCTGATATGCAGCAGAAAATCCCCAGGAAGAGGGTTTGCATATGTAGGTTTTGCGGGAAAGGTTTCAGCTCGCCAGCAAATTTAGAATCCCACCTGAGGACTCACACTGGAGAGAGGCCATATGGCTGCAGCATCTGTGGCAAAAAGTTCTCCCAGTTTTGGAACCTGAAGATTCACAGAAACATCCACACCGGGGAGAGACCATACCAGTGCTTGCTCTGCTCTGAGAGGTTCTCTGACCCCAGCAACCTGAAAAAACATCAGAAGAGACACCACCCACAGATGTAAACATGCAGTCAGAGACTTATTAGATGCAGAACTAAGCAAAATACTGTTGAAGTTTAGACAACAGTAAAAGAATGACTATGAAGCTCACTATCCAGGAGCCAAGATATGCCACAGATTAATTAATTAATTTTCTTACTCCAGACATCAGTCAAAACTTTAAAGTTTAAAGGACAACCATACATCATCTTTTTAACATCCCAAACAACATAAATATCTCTAAATTTCTCCAAATAACAGAGTGGTCATGTCATAATGACCACTCTGCTGATGACACTTATCTTTCATATTTCTGTAAGAAATAATGTCTTTATTCAATAACTGATTCCAGTTCTTACACCATCTTTTTGAGCACTGTTTAGTTTCTGTCAATAAAACTCAACAATATTTAACTCAACACATATTTCAACTGGAGGGATTTTGAGATACTTGAAAGCTTTTAATGTGAAAAATCTGTGCAAGTTTAGAGTGTCTCTGATAGTAGCTTAATACTGAACAAAAAAATGGCAAAGCAGAACCATGCACAGTGTTTCTGTTGAGGTGAGTGGTGAGTGTGAGTGATTCTACTTTGCTGTTTTTTTTTAGATTTTCGATAAGTAACTCTGAAAGTCAACACTTCCTGGATAGATGTTTCACATAAAAGCCCACCAGGAACAAGAGGGATTATGTCCTTTGTACCACTAGTAGACTTTTCATGTGAGACATCTTTGCAGGAAATGGTGGGCTTCATGGGCAGTAGCTTAAGAGCAATTGAAAAAAAACCTCAAAGTGTAAGTGTTTGGAAATAATTAGTGAATAAAAGAGTATTTGGGTTAGTATTTGAGTATTTGTGTTACAAAGAGAAAGTGAGAGCAGCAGATTGGTGAGTATAACACTACTCTGTTGTTTTATATGATCAAAAATACTTATAAAACATGGGGTATGAGAAATAAAGGGGTCTGTTTGTGATGAGTCCTTTTCAGATAAAGGTCTGGATCTCTCTGCAGTGGAGGTAAATAGAGGGCCTAGCCACTATTTGACAGTTTAAGGTAATTCATGTTTTACAGTGCCAATCATTGTAGGCCCGATTTATACCGTATTGATTATTACATTACAGACAGTGCAGGGCAGAATTGAAACGCTGCTTGGAGAAATATTCACTAAGTAATATTGTGTGTATTTTTATTGTATTTCAATCATGTCCTTCCAGTGGAATTGCATTCAATTGGCTCTTAATAATGCAGGACTTCTGATATATATTTCCTTTTTGTTTTATGTACAAGAATAATTCTCTTTTTGAGTAATGTGTCATTTTAAAGTGTGACTGTTATGTAAAATACAAGTCATTTTAGCTTAAACATATACTGTAAATGTAACACTAGCTTTTTCTATTGTGTCACAATTTTGTAAAATCCTGCTCAATGTCCATAGTTTGCAATGTAAATCATTAAAACTTTATAAAAACATGAACGTGAACTTGTGTTTTTTTTAATAAATCATACATTACAAAATTGTGACACAATATTATCATCAAATCTGTAACTCATACAGTAAATAATTGTAATTTATAATGACCATATGTACAGATTCCTTTGAAAGCCTGTATACTTCAAAGTAGAATTACATTTCACCAAATTTCTACACGTACGTCTTTTTTAGACACTCAATGAGCAAGTGTTTTTACAGTTAAGTCCTGTCGTCAGCAGCAATTTTTCCAGCTGAAACAGGCCAATTTGCAGAGATTTAATATGATGACAGTCAAGTCCAAAACAGCCTCTACATGGCTCAAAGACCAGAAATTAGAGGAGTCTCCACTTACAGTCAAGGGGGATTTGAACACGTTAAGGGAATAGTTCAACATTTTTAAAAATGCAACTATTCCCTTTTGTCAGAGTGAGATGTTCAGATGGATATATATTTCATGTCTGTGGGCTCAGTATAGATGTGGTTGGCTTATCTTAGCATAAAAACTGGAAGCAGGAAGAAAAGGCTAGTGAAAATAAAGCTCCCTGATTAGCGATGTCTCGTTTGGAGTCATAAGAAGTCAGTACACAAGCATAATTTAAAAACAACGTTGTTGTTTTATGGGGACTTTGTGTGCAGGAAATTACGTGCTGGAACTATTTTTGCCCAGCACTTAACTCCCTGTAAAACCACAATTTGTCATGTCTTACTTCTGTTTGTGTATGGATTGAACAAATAGCATTCATATTTATCAGTAAAATCTACAGGTGTTATAAGGTGTAATTGTTACCTTTGTTTTCCCTGCTTTCAATCCTAATTCTAAGATAAGTCAAGTCCTGTACCCATGAAGAGATGTGAGTCAACAACACCTGGTCCTAATGAACCTCTCTCCTGCTCACACCATCCTTCTCCCCTCCCCATTCCCAGTCTGCAGCCCCTCAGTCGACCCCCATTATATCAGAAGACTCCAGCAGTATAGTGGCAGCCGAGCTCAGGGTACCAGACACCAATACACCAGGCAACCCCAACGCACAACAACTGCGGAGATCCAGTAACAGCAACACTCTCAACTCTGAATACTCTCTGTTTGAATTGGAGACATTCTTTACCCGCTGGGCCCCTGATAATGACTCTGTATCAGCCCATGGTGGCCCTTCATGTTCTTTCACCGCTGATGACTCAGCAGAATGTGACCAGGATGGAGTTATTATCGTAGAGACTGAATCATCAGTTTCCTCAGCAGTGAGGATGAGTGGAAGTCAGAGTTTGTCTTCTGCAGCCGGCTGCTCCACAGTTCAAATCCAGCAGTCTGTGTCACAAGGTAACGCATCATCTTCTTTCCTGTGTACCGGCTTATTTTGAAATGATCATGTCAGACTGTAACTGCTGCAACATGGATAAAGATCATATAACTCAGGATGTTAAAGGGCAGCAAAGTCATTTCTGATGACTTTTGATTAGATGAGTCCTTCCCAGAACACATCCACATTGGGGTGACTGCATTTGAAGACGCATCTGTTTGTCTCTGTTTTGGCTCCTGATTGCACAAAGCTGGCATTTTTACAAACAAAATGAATCTTTTAGAAAAAGTCCAGAGAGTTTAAATGTCAGAGGTTTAGAGCATCACCAATCTCATGGTTTCTGCTTTAGGCAGACTGAAACACAGTACGTAATTTATGCTGCACTGTCCCACCAGATGATGACTGTAATGCACACTGTAATGACATGGAAGTAGGTTTAACAATCTGCTCTACATGTGAATATCATTAAGTGGACCTAAAAGTTTTCGCAGAGCAGAAATAGTCCTAGAAATTTGTGTGCATGTTCGATCAGGTAGTAGTGAGAAGATTAAAATCAAAGCAGGAGGTTCAGTTTGAAGGCTTACTCCACACAGACACCACACAGCAGTTTGTTCTCCTTTGAGGCAGGATTTTACAATTCTGGAAAGTTATGACAGCAGAGCTTTGCTGTTAATGCACCAACTGTTTCGCCAGACTATGGTACCCTGTAGTATTTCTTTTTTGGCCAGAGAACTCTTTATTTGCATCTTTACCTTTCTAGTGTAGATCTGTGTCCGTCCATCTCTGCATCTTTTACAGATTTTTATCAATTCAGTTCATTAGATGTACAACATCAGCACTGTGTGCTACTAAAGCATCCATCTGTTTGTTCGTTCCACACGAACCTCCAGTCAGCCTCAGAACTAGCAGTCCATCAGCAGCACAGCTAATCTGGGTCTTCACCAAGCTGATTAATGTCTAGAAACAAACCTATTGATATCTTCAGTGAACAAAGTGGTTTTCACTTAGACCACATGTGAATTAAATAGGAAGAAAACTTGTTGTTTTTATGTACTGCTTATATGCCAACAGTGAAGTCTGAGAGCTCAAAGTTAAACTGGGACAAGTACATTAAATGTACAGGCAGCAGGTAATGTGTGTCATTTGAGCAGATGGTTACAGAGATTATGTTTCACTCGGCATGGTAGAGGAAAAAAATATATAAAATAGAGCAGACACATACGTCTTGATGTACATCACGTGTTTCTTGAAGTGTGAGGACTGATACATGTGATGAGATGTGAAGTGTATTGAATGTCTTCTGTAAGACGCATGATTTGTGGACAAGACTCGTGTGGATTCTCCTTTAGACACAAAAAAGTTGTATTATCTTTATTAAAGGGATGAGGTGTTCATATTATAGATACTGATTTATTTTAGCTCAGTGTCATGTTTAATTCAGGGAGAATGATGTAATGAAAGTGTGTTGACTCCATGTTTTTTCTGCTCCCAGCTCTATCAGCAGGAACTTCTGTGTCCATACCTCTGAGAAAACATGCTCCATCTTCCCAGCGTCCATGGAGCAGTTCACCAGCCATGATCAGAAGTGCACAGGCTCAGCTGCTGCAGCAGCCTCGGAGCAGCAGCAGGATCTCTCAGCAGCAGCAGCAGCAGCAGCAGCAGCAGCAGCAGCAGCAGCATCACCACAGCATCCTTCCTGCACTAAGCACTCTGTCCTCCAGCACAGCTGCTGTCAGTAACACTCACAGTGGTGATAAAACAAGTATTTCTGGTATCAGCTCAACCTGCAGGACTATGAGTTCCACTGTGGCTCCAGAGTCAGCTTTAACTGTAAGGGGATCCACAGCAGTGTTGGCCAGCATTGAGGTGGCCATCGCTGCACAGCATCAAGCCAGCCTTCTGGCTTGCCACAATAAAAGCCACGCTGCCAGCATCACACCCAGTGAGCGCCGCAGGAAAAGCTACGTATGCAGAACCTGCGGCAAGGCTTTTTCCGGCCTTTCCAACCTGGAGGCCCACGAGAGAGTCCACACAGGAGAGAAACCTTTCTGCTGCAACACCTGCGGGAAACACTTTTCTGAGGCTGGGAACCTAAAAAAGCACCAGAGAGTTCACACCGGGGAGAAACCCTTCAGCTGTGACCAGTGTGGGAAGAGGTTTGCCTGGATATGCAACCTGAGGACGCACCAGCAGTCTGCCACAGGCTGTGGGCCGCAGTCCAGGGGAGGGTTAGGAGTGGGCTGATCAAACACAGTCAACTGTTGGGGACAGGACTGCTAATGCTAGTAATACTTCATTCACACAGTCACAGGCACCTAACGTTTTTCAAACAGTGGTACAGCAGCAATACTTGTTCTGTCTTTCCTGATGTTTTGTGTCTTTGATATATGATCAAACACTGTACCACTACTAGCTCTCAGTTTAAGGACCAAACCAGTGTTTTTCATGCTCATTTGTTACAAACCATGTGTATTTAATATTACTACTGACCATTTAAGGTAGGTTATGTTTTTTAAGAACTGCTTTTATTTAATGCAGCCTGATTTGAAAGTAAGCACTGCAATACCATGCAACAATACTTATCAACTGACTTATCAACTTGCAAGCACTTGAAACTTGCATAAGTTAAAAAAAATCACAGTGTTGTTTTCAACTCAAGTAAGTGTATAAAGTGTCTGCAAGTATATTTTCATGCTTTACTGAAATACACTAAAGGCTGCCTGAATGCTAGAGAAAGCACATTAAAAATCCCAGCAGACTGTGGTGTTCTTTGGGAAACTATTGGTAATGATGTCATTAATACTTGTGCTGAATGGGATAAAATTTAGTTTGGTCTTCCTCTAACTTGTTTTTGGGTATGGACAGAAATATTGTAGGGAATCTCAATAACACAAATCACATAACTGAACTACACAGGTGTTGTGCCACTACCAGTTAACCTCGCAACAGGAAACACACTACATTAGTTCCATAAAAAACATTCGTACTGCACGTTTAAATAAGAGGCGACGATGCTGTTCAGCACGTTTCTGTAGAGGATTAAATGGAAAGAACAAATGTTCTACATGTATGCTTTTATACAGTTAGAATGAAGAGTTTTAATAGTGCCAACTCAAGCAAAAATCTTGTCATTGTGAACATTATAATAAAATTGACAATAAGAGTTCAGATTTTATTCGAATGCATTTTGTTACTCAAGTGTTTAAAACAAGTCCAAATGCATATGGAAGTATATTGACAAGTAAAGATCTCAGAGCACAAAACAAATTATTGAGCACTACTAAGTCTGTTAGTCAACATTTGAGAACACATAGGTACGGATTTGTAAGAGCAAACAGAAATATTGCATTTACAGTTTTGGCATGACAACCATCTTTTTACATAGTCCCTCATTTTCAGAGGCTCACAAGTAATTGGACAAAATAACATAACTATAAATATAATGATTGTTTTTAATACTTGGATGAAAACCCTTTGCAGTCAACGACTGCCTGAAGTCAGGAACCCATGGACTCCACCAAACACTGTTTCCTCCCTTGAGATGCTTTGCCAGGCCTTTACTGCAGCTGCCTTCAGTTGCTGCTTGTTTTGGGGCTTTCTGCCTTCAGTTTTATCTTCAGTAAGTTAAAAGCATGCTCAATTATGTTGAGGTCAGGTAACTGTCTTGGCCTTTGAGATATATTCCATTTCTTTGCCTTGAGAAGCTCTTGGATTGCATTTGCAGTATGTTTTGGGTCATTATCCCTCTGTACTGTGAAGCACCGTCCTATCAGTTTTACAGTATTTGGCTGAATCTGAGCAGATAGTATAGCCCTATACACTTCAGAATTCATCCTACAACATCTATCAGCAGTCGTATCATCAATAAACACAAGTGATACAGTTCCATATTGCTATATATAGACATATATGGCCATGCCATAACACTACCTCCACTTTTTGTTAAGATGATTTTGTATGCTTTGGATCATGAGCTGTTCCTTCTCCATACTCGTTCCAGCTTCCTGGTACAAGTTAATCTTGGTTTCATCTGTCCAAATAATCTTGCTCCAGAACTGGTCAGGCTTTTTTAGATGTTTTCTGGCAAATTCAGCACTGTGCTCTGCACTGTTCACCTATGATTACTTCTTTCTCCCAGTTTTAGATTTTCAACAGCTACACTTTGTCAAACTTTCCTCAGTACAAATCATTAGCAGCTGTCCTTTAAAAAGTAGAACACTTCATATAGTACACTTTATATGAAACACACTGATCTGAAACCAGATATAGTTAAACACTGACTGACAAAATGACATATTGAGAAAAGCAAAGGCTCAGGTTTAGGCCTAAACATATAGTTCCTAAATTCAAAGTCATTATTCAACATATTTACACTGTAGGGTATATTGGCTGCCCACATAGGGAAAAATAATTACTTATCCAGTATATCGGTTCACAAAAGAGCTCTCCACTGAGGCTAAATATAATTTCTCTTAAAAATTTCATCTGTTCATTTCTCATTTATTAAACAGAAGCAAGTCATCATCGATCACACTGTTTTCAGACCCATTTATGTGTGTAACCACATTTCAACAAGTGCTTCTTGGATGGACTGAATAAAGACCTGATCGTCTAAATCAAGACCTGATTGACTGAATAAAGACGTTATAGACTGAATAAAGGCCTGATTGACTGACTAAAGACTGGATTGACTGAATACATGATTAACTGAATAAAGACCAGATGGAGATTCCGCATTGATCTGCTCCAGAGCAGATTAGTGCATATCAAAGCTCCACCTACTGACCAATAATTTCTCTTGCAAAATGGCATCACAATTCGTAGAAGATTCCATGGAGCTTGGTGCGCAGATCGTGAGAGGGTCTCTTAGGAAGACAACAGTCGGAGGGCTGCATCCTCTCTTCTGCATTTCATTTTTTTCCATTTATTCCATTTCATTGTGCTTTGGTATACCGATATCATCCTACAACAGAGACTGATTGAAGCACTAAAGCCTCATACTTGTACTTACGTAAGCCTACTTACTGTTTTGAATTATGTTTTTTAATATATATTTTTAAATTTCCTCTCAAGTCCCTTTGACACCGTCGGGGGTTGCAGCTAAAAGAATAAGGCTAAAATTGTCATTACGCCACAAGAATCTATCTAAGCAACACATTAATTTAGTGGAATACACAAATATAATCATAGTCAGATCTTAGGACTGGAAAGCAAGTGGTTTCTCCTGAATCAGCCAGTTGTTAGGTGTTACTTGTGGTGATGCTGTCCCCTGATTGATCTGTGCCAGTGAATTTATCTGCCCATGTGCTTACTCAGGAAAAAGAGAACAAATAAAAGCTCTTATCATTGAAACAAACACCTCATGTCCAAAGCCAAACACACAGCGACATAAACCAATGACACAAAAAATTAATAAGTAAAACATTTGTGAAAGGGTAATTCAGGGTGCAAAATGGCCCCATAGGTAGGGTATAGTTTGGGTAAGAGCCACCACAAACTTTAAGCGTGTATGAGAGCAATGCTGTGGTTTGACTGGTAAACAAGGTGATAGCACACTGTTATTATCATGACTTTGCCTTTTCTAAACATCTCTCTATCGGCCACGCTGAACAAATGTGAGGTCTGACCTGTGAGTCTGCTTGAGGTAAAACAATGAAACAGGAAAGGCCTTCTTGTATTCATCAGTTATATGGTCTTAAAATGAGGTGAATGAGAGACAGAGTAAAGATTCTCAGTGACTGGTGCTTGTGCGACTGCAGAGTTTAAAGGAGTAGTTTAAACTCTTTAGCTCCCAATTGTACCTCTGAGTTTCAGTTAATTACCTCCTGACCCCCATGTCATAAAAACAGCAGTGAACACTGTTTGTGAACATCAATGGTTGCTGAGCTGTAACTTATGATTTTGATTAGTTTGACATTTTTTAGAGCAGGTTTAGTTGAACCTGCAAGAGGTTTCAAAGCTTGATGTTCCTTGTGGGTGTTGTGTCAGATGAGGACAGATTTGAGCTGAAGTTAAGGTCAGTCTGTGATTGTATGAATATGATCTATGATGACTTCTTTACCATTCTCTTTATTGCTCTCTTCCTGCTGGTGCTTTATCTTGTCTTCACCGTCCGTCTTCTTGCTCTCCTCTGTGTCCCTGTTCTCTACGTTTTTCTTTTTCCTCTCCTCTTCTTCTTCCTTTGTGCCTCCCTCTAGTTCTCCTTCCCCGTCCTCCTCTGCTGTTGCCCTCCTCCTGTCTCGCAGGGCGCAAGGCAGACAGTTTGCCAGAAAGAGGACAGCACACAGACAGAGTAGAGAGAGGACAGCACCCACACCCAGCTCTAGCTCTCTAGCTCTCTGCCCATCCTCCTCCTCATCCCTCTGTCCTTCTTTCTCTTGGCTTGGGGAGAAGTACACAGAGCCCTCCTCCTGGCTTGGCTTTAGCACAGCTTTATCCAGATTGTTCCGACCAACCATCCCTCTGTTCCTCATCTCATTCCACTTTCTATTAGACATCCTCACGCTGATTTTGTCATAGTAGTCACTGCTCACATTCGCACTGTCATCCTCGTCAAAGTTTGATGTATAGATATCGCTGTCGGACTCAACCAGCATGTCTGAAATGTCAAACTCAAACTCCTTTCCCTCCTCATCCTTGTTCCCTACTGGCTGCAGGAAGCCCAAGTCTAGGTTAACTCTTATCCAACCAGATCCTCTTGCCAGCCTCCTGGTCCCGCCTCCTACTCCACCAGTCTCAGTCCAATCCCTGTTGTCTTCACTGATGAAGTTGGAGGTAATTGGCTGGTCAGTGCAGGTTGAAACCACAAGTTCTGCTCGCAGTAAAGGCCCGCCTCCGTCGCCCTGGGCAAAGATTCGTTGGCTGGGCCCGGGTGTCACCACAACCACAGTGTCATCCAATGAGGAGAGATGCAGGAAAAAGGGAAGGTCGTTGAATGAGGAGAGGATGCAGGCAGTGTCGTCGCTAAACTGAAGCCAGACGCTGATGGATGCCTCCTGCATAGACACAACATGATATGGATCGAAAGACTATTAGACCTCACAAGTCATTGTCCTCTTTTTGTTGTGGAAGGCTGGCTGAAGAGCCTGACATCACTAGCATGTGCTGTCAGACTTTCTCCTGTTTACTGGAACACATTCGTAGCATTGCACTCAGCTGTTGACACAAGCAGTTGTGTGAATAATAAAAAAAGAATGCTTGAGAGAGAGCTTGGCATACCTAGATGTATGTTAATAGATAAAGCATCTGAGTATGCAATTATTTACTTATCAGCACGTAACACAAAGTACATGTGTGGTTCATGGAAATGTCATCAGTTTTGCAGGCATATGGTCATAAATCAAGGTATTGGATTAAGTGAAATTCATGAAACATTTGAGACACTTGCATAAATTGAACTGAGTATTTGAAGCATACAGTTACACGGATGGTGGAAAAGAGCAGAGCCTCTTTGGATTCTGCTGGGAGAAGTAATGCACATATGCATGAACATTAAATCTAAGTCTAACCAAAAACTGTCCTGCTCTTTAGTGCCTGATTTTTTGACCAAGGGATGCAGCTAATCACCAAAGTTTCATAATAAAATCTGTGGGGAACGTTAATGTCTGAACCGAGTTCTGTGCCAATCACATAGATGCCAACACAATTCACCAGATAAGGCAAAACTTTGACAAGCTGATGGTGCTAAAGGAAAGGTCGGGATCGCCTACATCAATAGGCTTCCTCCTCTGGGGCCTTTCAATTTAGCAAATATCATGAAAATCCATTTAATTTCAATTTTAAGTTCAGTTATTTACAATGTAAGCCATCATAGTGAAGGTAATTTGAACTGTCCTTTATTAGCAGCATGCCTTGTGCTGGCCATACCCCAGTCTTATCATCTGAGCAGCTGTTTTATCTGAGAATTGACAGTGGCTGCAATATTTGAAGAGTCTGTCTTCAAACATCATAAATGAACATTCTCTCACCTGGTGTTGGTTGTACAGGATGTTGTAGGCTGTCACTGTTGTTGTGATGATGGAAGAGTGGACAGGGCTGCCCGTGACTGACATGCCAAGGCCACTGACCACCTGTACAGACAGGTCTCCTGGTGTAACGGGGTTGGAGGTCACAGTGATGTCACATCTGCCCAGCACACCATCCCACTGCTCAGAGATGACCTGAGAGAGAGAGATGATGATGATGATGATAATGCTCAGTAAGAAAAGATTTCCAACTGAATTTATGTACAAGTATCACCAACATGGAGTGATGTCTTTCCTGGCCTTAAACCAATCAGGTTGTTCTGGGTGCCAAGGGAAGCCACTCGAGGGTCTTCTACTCTCAGCCAGTCACGCACCAGCTCTGTCACATCCACGAACCAATCAGATGAGCCTAATAGGTGTATGGTTCTGCTGCGGGAGTCCTGAGCTGTGAACTGAGTCAGAACCTGCACCGCAGAGCGCTGATACACTGGCACACACCTGAGGAGTCAGAACATTCAGGTCACACATGAGGAGACAGGACACATATGAGGAGACACGACACACAGGACAAATATGAGGATCTAAAGGCCACAACATATTTGTGTGTGTGTTTAAGTGTGTGCGTGTGTGTGTGTGTGTGTGTGTGTGTGCATGCAATCATGCCTGTGTTACCAATCCATCTGAGAATATATCAAATGTTAGGCATAGTCACCTTGGATCTCAGAGTATGGTTGAAGTGCTCAGCCTCAACAGACTGATATGGCACTAAAAAGTCTGAATCTTGGTCCAATATGACTATATCTGCGATTACTGTATGTAAATGTGCATTATCTAGTCTATTTACAGCCGTTACAAACACCAGCAGAACTATATTTGTAGTCTTTGGTCTTTAAGAAATGAGAAATCACAGCTGTCATGACAGGAGGATTAATTCAGAACACTCTTAACAGAACCACAACAAGACATTTTGGGAAGATATCACAAATCCCTCACACTGTTCAAGCTGCGGCTAACAATGTAGTCTATAAGTCTTGATATTGTGGTTGTTCCTTTATATCCATTTGTGCAGGAGCGGAGGTACACTCTCAGCACAGAGGGGGCGGGGCATTCTCGATGGTCACCTCTGATAAGGCAATTTCAAAATTCACAGCTGTAAAATAGCTGATTTATCCTATCTGATCCTAACCTATCCTAACCTATCCTAACCTATCCTATCCTTCCCATAAACACAAATTGTAACTTATTAAGTCCAAGAAAATATACAGTGTAGCCACTTTGTCAGACAAGCTGAAAAACAAAAAAAGAAAACAGGTTGCCAGTCGCATTCAAGTGTTTCAGCACCAAGGACAGCATGCAGCACGCTACGTGCATCGATTGATGAATGGTTCAGCGCCACCCCCGAGACAGCGACAGGCAGGTCACTGTCTCAGTAGCTTACCATGTCTTTCTTACATAGCACAACATTACAAGGCCCACTGAAACATAAAAGAGACAGCAGTCTACATCACTACAAGTCCTATTCAGATACAAAGTAGACAGTCTACAACACCAGAGGCAGTGACAGACAGGTGCTGAGATGCAGTAAACATGGAGTTAAATAAAAGATTAAACATTCTGATTTCTTCATAACCAAATTTTAAATTGATAAAGACTAATTATGGGTGTTTCCTAGGCTTAATTTGTCCCGGATCCTACCAGAACAAGATCCGGGACCTGCCATTTGGGATTGGCATTTAATTGGATCTTGGCATTTCTTTGTCACTATTAAAATCAGTAAATAAATCTTGTGTAATATTTAATGTTATCTTTCTCCCATTGAAGTTACTACTAAATTGCTTGTATGCCTATTTTGGATGCATTTTAAATCTATACATGTTACTATTACTATACTAGCTGTTGCTTTAGAACCATTGACAGGTATGTTTGTTGTGTGTAAGTGCTGTGCTGTGATAGACAGAAAGAAAAACAGAAAGAACACATAATTTAGTTCGGTTTCTTAGCCTGTTTGCTTTTTATTGTTGTAAATAGAACTTTTGGCCCTAATTCCATTTTCCTCACATTGTAGCAATCCACACACAGAAGGGAAAATATAGGGAAGTGAAGGGACAATCAATGAGAGAGAGAGAGCTGCAAGCCATAAATAGCCTGTGTCTACATTCCTCCCCCTGCTGATTTTGAGTTATTATTTTGAATTCTCTGATTATTGAATGTAGATAAATAATGCTTTGTTTGTGATGATAGTTTTGTTTAGTTTTGTATAGTTTTAACAGTTAGCACATAGGTGTTGTCAAATGTGCTCCAGTGAATGTGGATTTTTTGATGCGTTCTGTGACATTTTCTCTTCCCTGACCTGCTAGAACAGCACCCTCTCTGTTGTCACAGGACCATCTGATTAAGGACAAATTAAGCACTGGATTTTTCACTCACTAATTATTGTCCCTTCTCAGCCTGCTGTTGTTTAGTGCCGTCCATTAGTGTTTTCCACCATCCTCCATAGAGCAAAATAATCCAAACAGTTAACAAACTTTGTAAATATCATGTTTCCTGCCAGGCTAATAGTAGTAGTGCTAGCAGTAATGTTAGATTTATTATTCATTACATAGTCATTGTGGTTGTGTTGAAAGGATGAGCAAGACGAGAAGCAAGATGTAAACTTTTCTTACTGTCTCGATTCTTGTGTTTTAATGCACCCGATTTGTACTTTCTCTCCCATTTACCGCCTAGTTAGATTGAAAAAACACACCAGTTACATTACAGTTACACTGTAACTTCATCACTTAGTCACACGGCATTTGGCCGACCAGTGGTGTCACTCAGTCAGTGTCGGTCAGTAAGTCAGTCCGGAAAAGACATCTGTTGCGGTCCAGCCAAAATGTAGCTCAAGAGGGGCCTCAACTGAGCGTAGGTATAGGGCGGTCACACCCTCTGCCAACGCAGTCACTCCGCTTATGCATTTGTGTGATGGCTTTTCATGTAGACCCTCTTGGTGAGACGTTACAGAAAAAAGTGATTATTCTGTTGCCTATTTCATTTTTGGGTGAAAGAGTACTTGAACTTGTCTTATAGGGTTTCACAGCCTGTGCATTTAAGAAAATAAATATGGCTGCCCTGACAATATATTGAGTAAAATACTTAGAGGAAGCAGTGGGGTTAAAAAGGTCTTTCAGGTCATTCTTAGAATCTCCATTGGATATCTTTATGTAGAGAAACTCACATACAAAAGCCTATAATTAAATAAATTTATGAAAGCAAAGTGAAGGCACATTGGGGCCGTCGTGTACCCATTCTCTGTGAAGTGGTTCCAGCCACTGATGGCATTGAGAATGGGGTCTGCCAAGGACACTTGCAGAGGCACTGACGGAGCCCACACCTCAAGACACACAGAGCCACTGAGTGCGCCCAGTAGAAATTCCACCACCGCACAAGTGTTGCCCAACCCTGATTCGCTGCCATCCACAAAGAGGGTGGAGCAATCACTGGACACCTGTGGTTAGGATAGAGACAGACAGAGGACAAGTGGAAGAGACTCCATTGATGACTGGTGATTAAGGGACATATGTTCAGTATGTATATCAAGTCAATAAAAACAGTAGAGGAGATGAATTTAATTTAGTTGTATTACAAATTAATGTTTAAATATAACAATATCACTTATTTAAAGGTGCATTAATCAGTATGTTTCTATTTACAATGTGTTAAATACTATGTCATATGTGACAGGTGTCGCCACAGAGAATCATGGCCTAACTCCTCAGATATAGGAAGGTCATTGTTATGGTATTACACACAACTTTACTCTTTTATTTCACTCTCATCACTTTCATCAGGCTAATTTTCAGCCACAGCAGCAGCTGTTTTCAGAGAAAAGCCCAGATAAAGCTACTGTACACTACCTGCTCAGCAGCCATCAGCAGACAGACACAGTTAGAGACTAGCTGGTGAACATAGCGGAGCAATTAGGAGCTAAAGAGCCAGATATTTCCTCCAGGAGTTAATAGAGACCAAAAACAGAGCTAAAAGAGACTGAATATTGGGCTTAGATTTATCATGTGGACACAAACACCGCTCTAATTAATGATCATGTTGCTCTGTGGCTGCTGACTGTTTGCGAGCAGGTTAGCCATACCAACTTCATAATGTGATAATATATCCCAAGTGGACAAAAATCAATTACTGCAGATACAACCAAATGCATTGCTCAAATTTATTCATGATATCAAGTGACATAACAAACAAGTAGAGGTGATGGGTCATTTGGAGCAAGTGGGTCATAGCTCCACCTGTTGGCAGCAGAAAACATTGTGGTGTTGGGGATATTGAGTAACTTAGAAATTAATATAATTCTAGATTAATCTGTGACATAAAATCCTTGGCTACTGCTGTTACTGATCATTATTCTACAGTGTAAGCTCAGTGTCTATGTGTATTTTAAAT
Source organism: Xiphias gladius (assembly GCF_016859285.1). Lineage (NCBI taxonomy): Eukaryota > Metazoa > Chordata > Actinopteri > Istiophoriformes > Xiphiidae > Xiphias > Xiphias gladius. Next base: position 31,526,722 of record NC_053414.1, on the reverse strand, counting down.
TGGTATTTTTAAATGCTCTTGGCTGGAGAGGTCTGTACGTGGTGGCAAGAATCCCCAGTGGGAAATCAACACACATGTCCAAAGTCTTTGGTAATAAAAGCAGATTTTTAAAAAAATCATTTCAAATTTGATGCCAGGTGGAGCTGACTGTCTGTTGCCATGCTGCTATTTGATTGGCTTTTTGCAGAGTATTGTTGTCATTTACTTGTAGTTGTTAGAAGAGAAGAAGAAGAGAAGAAAAACTGAGATTCAATTCCTTGGTGCCCCAACAGCTCCAGGACATTGTTATAAACCAAATCACTGGTAAAAATAATCATTGGTAAGGAGGACCACAAAATGTGGTGGAAAGCTGTGTGAAAATCTAATATTGTAATTGGACCTTGAGTTAAGATTTTTTTTTGTCAAACTAGGCTAAAACTGTCAAAGATATGGGAACATACAGTAATTAACCAGTGTACCTTTATTACGTTAGGCTGATCTTAATAATGTGTGTTGGACTGTGTTGCACCTTGACAGTGTTCTCGTTGGTAGAGTGACACGTGACAGCAGAGGTGACATCTGAAACCTTCCCATCGTGGCTAATGGCCAGCACAATGACAGGAACTGACACCAGCTGGTTGGTCAGTATGGCTGTGTTGATGATCATGTTACTCTGAGGAAAGATGATCAGAAGACACACAATCCAAATGATGTTTAATAAATCAGATAAGATGGACCTTAAAAGATTTGAAAGATTATAAAGATTATGATCTTTGGGTTGGGAATTAATTAATGACTATATGAAGTACCTCTGTGATGGGAGCGATGCCAAAGATGTGGCGATCAGCGAATGAAAAGATGCTCACTGCTGCCCCTCGTAGCGACGGGGGGGTATTACGCCCAGAGTACTCCACCCACCAGTTAGCCGACACTGTCATGGCAACACCGAAGCTCCGCCTCAGGCCGTCAACTGACAGACACACCACCTGCTGGAGGAGAGTGGGACTGCAGGACGACAGAGATCAGAGACTGAGCTGTGATGACTGAAACTACAGTCATCACAGTGAGAGTAACTGTAGAGGGAAGATGTGTATTTGGGATTGCACAGAGATGAGGGCATTGCTAGAAAGGCTTAGAAAGTTCTGACAGTAAATATGATTGATGCGCTCTCAGCTCTCTTATAAGAGCGAAGATGACTATAGTGTGATTGCTTTGCTCTTATAAGAGAACTGAGAGTGCAGCGATCGCATTATTATGTGCCTGCTGTGTGCTACACAGAAGGCACCTTTCTATCAGTGCAAAGAATGAGAAATGTGGCTTTTGTGCAAAGAGCAGCGCAACTAGCGCAAGCGCTACTAGTCTTACATGCTTGCAACTAGACACATGGTCTCAGAGCTAAAATGTTAAGCTTGTTTAGGAGACAGGTGCAAACTACTACTATGACATACATGCAGCCACAGACTCCACAGTCAAGCTTTATAAATGCTCACAAGACTTAGATCTTTCAATGTTGTGCTCTACATCTGCTGAAATGTTTAGTTTACGAAAGTTTTACCTCCAAAGAGAGGGTTTTACAGATTTTTGGAGATTTCATGAGTGTGTCATGTGATCACCAATAGTCTGAATCAGTGTTTTTGGAGACCTGAAAAAATTACCTAAACTGCTCTTGGTTGCACAGATTTATCACCATAAGCATATAATAGGCATCAAGATGTAGCCATAAGCTTCCACTTTCTGACAATGTAAACGTCTAACTAAATTGAGGTTTCGGATGGGAGGTTTAAACCTTAATTGATAGGTAACCCACTGTCAAGCTCTCATTCACTGCAACGGAAACTGCAGGCTGACATCCTCCTCAGCTTCCCAGTTCTTAAATCTGCAATATCATCCTTTGTCTTTGGAGTGTGGAAACATGCTATATATTCTCATGCTCAGCTACTCAAGTTCGAACTAAAGGCCTCAGCTAACAAGCTTTATTCATAAGGCAAACACACTGTTTCTTCAACAAAATGTGAAGTTGTGAAATTCAACAGTGGTTCATGTTAATGCCTCTGTGGATAGCCTATCTACCATTAAGGCTTGACTTTGGGGTGCAAGAGTTCGATCCCCAGCTTGGTTAAGAATGTTTTGACATAACTTCCAACTTTCACATGACAGTGTGAATCACACAGGTGTATGGTGTTGGCGCTTAATGAGTGCCTACACAATGTTGAGTTCCTCCTAACTTTCTTTGTCAGTATTAAACCTGTAATAAATGTATTTGTTTTTTGGGTTTCTAAATTTAATTATTGTCTACATGGATATTGTGCCTAAAATAATAAGATACTTACTTTAAAAAAGGTCCTGATTTTGAAACCACTGAGGGGTACATGTTGAGGGATGTTAAAATATTTCAAATTTTTCCAAACTCACAGTAATGTACAAAAAAGGTAAAATTGTGCAGTCCCAATGGATTCAGGCAGATATCTTCTAAAGTAATGGTTTTTAGATGTTGAGTAGTGTCCTGCTGCTGTCATCACTGATAGTCCAGGGGTTATGGCTCTAGTCTTTGCATGACACAAGTGATCAGCAGCACTGTAATCCTTGCAACAACAGCAGTAGCAGCTTTCAGCAATCCCACACATTTTCTATGAAAATGCACATTCTAGTTGTTATTTTTCTTCTGTACATTTTTTGGCACACTACAAGCCCTACATGCTTGCTAGAAAAAATGGTTCCAAAGCAAAAAGATTAAGCATGTTTATGAGATAGCTTCTAGTGCTTGATGTTTTTTTAATGGTTTTCTATGGGGAATGAGGGAAACATGATGAAACATAATGAATATCTCAAAAACTATAGAGGCGACAAGACTGAAACGTGGTGAACAGCTTCCCCATACTTTAGGGCTTCAAGTAATCAAACATTTTGACATACCGCCACCATGTGGCGATAAACGCACCAACAAATATTGCAAAATGTTATGGCTAATAGCGCGGCAACCTTGAGGTGTAGAAGACATATTTTGGTGTCTATGGATTCAGTCGATGATGCTGAAGAGATTGCTATAGACCACGCTCATTTGTGTCATTAAATGTGTCTGGCGTTTTGAATTTTTTGGTAGACATACTTTTGACTCCTTATCTTACTTTTTTCATCCAATGTTCACCAAACTTGGTACATACCATGTTTGGACGATCCCGAATATTGCCCATATGTTTGATTTGAGATATCATGTATTATTTTTCCATGATTGGCTAACAAACCTTTGTGGGTGTGTTCAAATCAATTCAACCTACTGCAAATGCTTCATGCAATTGCAACCAAATTTGACCACAAATAAGACTGCTGAGGCCTAATGCAGTTTTGCCCCTGGGGGCAGTATACTAAAAAACGAAAATTGCTTATGACAAATTGTTTGAAACATGATTCCACTTTTAAAATATCAAGCAAACTATGCCATATAATTTTTTAAACAGCTTGTTTATATGTCACAGCTAATAAGTTATAATTTTTTTAATGAGGGGTGCATAAAATCAAATACTGCAAGGGCTAAAGAATTGAAACTTGACAGACAGCTGACTACTGCTGAAATGCTTCACATAGTCAAAGATTGCCCAGTGTGGCACTATCGCAAAAACTATTTTGTATAGTCCTGTTTGAAATTATTGGCACCCTGAATTTTAAGTACAGAATTTAGAATATCTTAAGAAATAAATGCAAATAAACCATTTTATATAATCAAATTTTGTACCATCTTACTGAACAAAAGAAAATAAGAAAAAAAAGCTTTCATAAATGAAATAATATAAACACAAAATTTACCCCAGAAGCAATTATTGGCACCTTTCACTACTATTTGGTTGCAGAACCTTTGGCAACAATGACAGCCTCTAAATGTTTCTTGTAGCCATCTAGAATCTTCTTGCATCTTTCTGCTGGTATTTTCTTCCACTCTTCCACTGCTATGCATTCAAGCTCTTTTAAGTTTGCAGGAGTCCTTTTTGCAATGGCAGATTTCAGCTCTCTTTCAGGTTTTCAGTGGGATTTAGGGCAGGACTCATTGCTAGCCAGTTTAAAACAGTCCATCTTTTCCTTTTCAACCATTCTTTTGTGCTGCTGGATGTGTGCTTTGGGTCGTTGTCCTGCTGAAAGACCCAAGACCTTTGTCTCAAACCTAGTTTTCTGACACTGGGTAAACACGTTTTGATCTTAAATTCCTTGGTAATCTTATGATTTCATCATTCCTTCGATACATTCAAGGCCTCCATTACCAGAGACAGCAAAACAGCCCCACAACATGATAGAACCTCCACCATTTTTTACTTTAGGTAGGGTGTTCTTTTCCTTATGGGCTTCATTTCATTCCCTATAAACAAACAGATGCATTGCATTCTGTTAAGGAAAAGTTGGTTTATCATTTATTCACTTCGGCGATGCTCCTATAGAAGTTTCAAGGTCTCTCCCAGGGGCCTTATACAGATGTATTATGAGTCCAGGGGAGCCTACATATGGAGCTACCTGTCACCTTTCCATAATTGGAAATAAACCTTGGAAATATGCTTGTCTTTGGTGTAATTTATGGCCAGTGCATGGGTAGCGTGTGAACGTCATATAAGTTTTTATGATGTGTTTAGGTAGAAGTAAAGAAGTAAAGATAACCAATTGTAACTAAGTTCTTTATTACAAGAAACACTATGCTGGTTGTAAGACTCTTTCTATTGAGAGACTCTCCTTTGACTTCTTGTGATAGAGTTTGTTTGTCTCCTCTATTGTAACTTACAATATATTTCACTTTAACCCTATCAGTGTTTTGTGTCTTTAATTGTGTTCAGAGTCTTTTTTAGAAAATCTTCCACAACATTTTGGAGGTCCCACCAAGATCATTATCCTGTGGCAGTCTTCTGGAAGGACACCATTCCCTGGCCAGGACATTGAGTGAGAAGCCTCGAACCTCACAAGGGTTTTTTCAGAGATGCTTAGTTGTCTCCTTCCAGAAGGCAGAGCACAGTAAGTAATCGCATTTTTTGAAATATATATATAATGCTTACTTGGGTATAGAGAATTAATTGGCATTTTATTGTTTGTGTGAAGATTTTGTTTTTACTCTTTCTTAAATTCTAAAGTTCATGGGTTTAGGTTTAAAACACAAACTGATTGTGGTTGAAGTTTTATTGTTTGTTTATTCCAAGCTTGGAACAGGGAATTCCTTGAGGGGAGTCGCCTGAAAAAGGAACAAAAACTTGGGGTTCTCTGGCCTTAAAGTGCATGGAAAATAGCGGGGAGGTGGCCTCCCGCCTATACGGGTTCCTTCGGTAAAGCCGATAAAGCGTGCATAAAATAGGGGGAAAGGGATTCACGCCTAGAGATGCGTATCCATTGGTTGCTACGGCAGATTTCCGCTAATGAATTTCAGGGCTGGAACCGCTGGCAGCTAGTGGTTGTTGGGTTAACCGGTGCTGCCTGACGCTAGAGACATTTTTGACCAGGTCAGTATCTGTGCTTGTGGTCTCCATGTGTCTGTGTGTGTGTGTGTGTGTGTGTGTGTGTGTGTGTGTGTGTGTGTGTGTGTGTGTGTGTGTGTGTGTGTGTGTGTGTGTGTGTGTGTGTGTGTGTATGTGACACCTCCAGCCCCTCCTATTTCATCTCTGTTCTTTGTGTGTGTGTGTGTGTGTGTGTGAGCCTTTTTTGTGCATGTGACTGAGAGACGGAAGAGAGAGAGAAGAAGCAGCAGTTGTTCAGCTTTATGATACTGTGTGTCTGTGTGTGATGAGAGATCGATGATTGTAGTTTATTTTTTAGTTCTCTTTTTCTCATTTATAAATCTTTTTCTCAGTTCTCATTTGATTTGATGTGAAATGGCATAAAACATTAGGATTTCCTCAGTGTGGGAGTTTTCAGCATACCTCTATTAGAATTTTGAGGAAAAAGACGGCCAAGAGATTTGAAGGTAAAATTAAAAAGGCTAAAGCACATGCTTGTAAGAAAGTTAATGTCAAGTGGACAAAAGAACTTGAAAGTTTGAAATTGTGGGAGAAAGAGGTAGATAATAGAAAGAGGACTGAGAAAGCGTGTAAGAATGTGAAAGTATTTGTTTCTCTTCGTGTGGATGAAGCATATTATAAAATGTTGGAGATGACTCCTAGAGCCCTTATTGAAGATGTCAGAGGCTCAATGTATTACACTACACCATTTTGTGATCATGTAGCAGAGTTTGAACCAAGATGGCCACAAGATGGATCTTCTGAAAACTCCTTTATGACATCATTACATGGATTTATAGATCCTCCCAATCCGACAGGGCCTCCTGACTGGGATTACGAGTATATGGTGGAGTGTCTTGGGGTCTGGGATGCCATTGGTCGAAAGGTCAGTCACACAGGTCAGATGATATCAAGCCACCCTAAAACAGTTCTATTCAGTGTTAATAAAGTTGATGAAATTGACTGCCCTGTAAAAACACATCCACCCATCGAGCTCCTCCTGGTAGGCAAAAACATCTACAGCACTGGTCACCAGAGAATACACTCCACCCACAGGTTGAAAGTAGAACTGCAGGGGAAGACTGCAAAGGAGCTACTGCAATGCCACCTGCTGGTCATAAACCTCCACCATATACTGGATTGTTGGACCAAGCTTTAAAGACATTTACGCAAATATCTTCGAAAGATGCCATGGAGCTCAATAACTATGCAGAAAGGAGTGAAATTAAACTCAACTGGCCTACTATGCTCCACCTGCCAGAGACAGAGGCACAGGTAGAGGCCAAGACGAGGGGGAGGTGAGAGCTTCCCCTATGTCAACAGAGAGGAAACTGATGTTTGCTGGTGATGCCATCAAGTTGGCCAGATTGCTAGAAACGGCACAGCTACGATACCAGAGGTGTGGCATGTGTCCATGAATAGACCATTTGGAGACAGGAATCAACCATCACAAATGTCAAGACTATCTACACAGGTCTCAACTCCTGATACCACTTGTCAGGAGGAGAGTGAAAACCTCAAAAGTGATTCTGAAGATACTTAACTGTTCTATTTTTCTCTTCACTATAAGTCTGAAGATCTCCCAATGTTTAAGATTAAAGTTCATGGTACCACCTATCACATGTTGGCTAACACAGGAGCCACTGAGTCGACATTAAAGTCAACAACAGAGCCTTTTCAGATGTCTCAAAAAAAAACAACTTGCATTAGGGTTTCAGGAACGCCTTTAAAGTATGAAGCACCTGAAACACATCCAATTGAATGCAAAGACGTTGATGTTCCAAACATACATCACTCATTTGTCATCATCCCAGACTGTCCTGTGAATTTGTCAGATAGAGATTTGTTGTGTGCTTTGAACTTGACTATTGTTTGTACCGAAAATGGTATTAAGAGAGTGTGACACGAACTTTGGGCTGTTATGGTATGACACTCCTCAACAGCTCCCAGATACGGTTATTGTAGGTACATTGATCCCTCATCAATTACACAAGAGTTGTGTTTTTTGTTGAATCCCATAGTGATGAAGCATTTGTGAGACATGATCCATGCACTTAGAAGTGCATGTCTCATAAAGCACACGAAAGTGCAGATGAACGGTTTGTAAGAGAGTGGGCTAAACAAACAGATGAAGAACAGTTACAAGGGAATGGCATTGTGGTCGCAGAGGATTTGTTGCTTTGTTTGTTGATCTAAATGAGATGCGGAGGAAAGTGTTCTGGATGACTGGTGTCCCTCATGTTGTTCTTGCTGAATCTTTTTTCAGATCATGGTGTGGAAATAACATTGCGAGCCTTGGATGTGTCTTGTTGTGACACTGTCGCCGACTGCATTACAGGAACATTTGGCAAGTTTTGTTATTCCCAAAGGAAGCACTTTGATTCAGTATGTGGATGATTTGTTGGTTTGCTCCACATCCGAAGAAAACTGCATCATTGATACAAACGTTCTATTGAAATATTTGGCATCGCAGGGGCACAAAACGTCACAAGAAAAACTCAATTTGGTTAAACAACAAGCGCAGTATTTAGGACATGAAATCTCAAAAAACAACAAAAAATTAGCAAAGACAGAATTCAAGCAGTATTGTCAATGCCTAAACCCGTGACGAAAAAACAAATGTTGAGTTTTTTAGGATGCACAGGTTACTGCAGATCTGTGATTATGCTAAACTAGCTCAACCACTCTCTTACATTGCACATGAGACTGGTAATGCGCAATGCACATGACCCAGTGACTTGGACTCCTGAAGCTACTGAATCTTCCTAAAAATTGAAGGAAGCTTTGGCTTCTGCACCTGCTTTAGGCATTCCGGATATGTCAAAAGACTTCAACCCAATCGTTGATGATGGTTTCTACAGTTCTCAAAGATTTTCACCAGTTGTGAGAGGGCTTCCTCCTTGTTCCAGAGCAGTGGCTGCAACTGCAACAACTGTAACAGCTTCTTCTTCTTGTCCGGTACCATACAGACCTTTAAAGGTTCTGGTTCCACATTGCTGTAGCTGCCATTCTTTTGCAGGCCAAAACGGCTTATTTTATTCCTGCTTGCACTCTTCATTATTAAAACTTGTTGAGTTTGCCACATGTCACTTTGGAGAGATGCAATGTGTTGAATCCAGCCACTCTTCTTCCCACTGAGGAAGATGGTGACCCTCATGATTGTCTGTCAGTAATTACCGAAGCGGTAACTCCCAGGCCTGATCTTTCTACCACATCTCTTCCTAATCCTGATCTGGTCCTATTATGTGGATAGATCAGCTTGAAGAGTAGACGGAGTTGGAGCTGTTGGTTATGCTATTGTCACTGACATGGTGGAATTTGCAAGACTCCCAACTAATCTTTCTGCTCAGGCAGCTGAACTATTTGCTTTAACACAGGCATGCATGCAGCTGGAAAATCTGTCAATATCAACCATGACAGTAGGTATACTTTTGGAGTTGTACATGACTTTGGGACACTATGGAAAAATGGAGGCTTCCTTACATCACAAGGAACATCCATTCGACATCATCAGCTTTTCAACAACCTTCTTGAAGCCATCATACTCCCATCTCAGGATGTTTGTAAGTGTCAAGCAATTCAATTTCAATTTTATTTTATTTATAGAGCACCAAATCATAACAGAGGTTATCTCAGGGCACTCTTCATGTAGAGCACGTTTAGACCGTACTCTGTATAGTTCTATTTACAGAGACCCAACAATCCCCCATGAGCAAGCACTTGGCGACACACCTTCGGCAAAAGTGTGCACATGTTCAGGTTGCATATATTGTGTCAAAAGGACACTCTTTTGCCGATTCAGTGGCTAAATCTTCTGCTGTATCATCTGACGCACATTTAATTCAGATGTATCTTTATTCTGCTGTGGCTCTTTTGACCTGCACATGTCTATTAAAGACATTCAATCTATGGAAAGTCCTGCAGAAAAGTCTGCATGGAAGAAAAATGGTCATTGTGATTCAGAAGATGTCTGGAGAGGCCTAAGGGGTAAGCCTTGGTTACCTAAGCAACTATTTCCTTTCATGGCTAAGCTCTCACATGGATTAGACCATATTTTGAAAGGAGGTATGATTGATTTTATTGCACAAAACTGGGATTCCATTTGGTTCAGTACGGTTGCTGAAAATGTTTGTAAGACATGTCTGGTGTGTGCTCAACATAATATTGGGAAGTCACACAACACAACACAATCAGCATTTCCTAATGGTAACAGACCATTTCAGCATTAGATGATGTATTTTATTGAGCTAACTCCAAGGGGGGATATAAATACTGCATAGTTCTTGTAGATATGCTCTCTAAGTGGATAGAGGCCTTCCCTTATAGACAGGCCGATGCAAAATCAGCTTTTGCATCTTTTGCAACAAAAAACATTTGTCGCAGGAAATTCTTACAAGATGGGGAATTCTGAAAAAATTGTCATCTGATAATGGGCCCGGTTTTGTCAATAATAATATCTCTTTTTGGCAGAAAAACTGGGCATTGATTTGAAGCAGCATTGTGCTTACCATCCTCAGAGTGGGGGTGCCATTGAAAAAGCTAATGGCGTGTTGAAAAATAAGCTAACAAAAATGATGGAAGAGACACAAATAGATTGGGTCTCCTTTCTACTGCTTGTATATGTATATGAGAGGAAGATGTCATTCTACTACAGGTCTGTCGCCACAAGAAGTTTTGACAGGCAGAGCTATGCCAATGGGTCAGAACATGTCCAGGGGAATGCCTACTGGTCAGATTCTTTTAGATGAGGCCATAGTGGCCTAATTTAAGGAGTTAACCTGTATAGTGATTTCTATCTCTTCACAGGTGAAAGCACTCCTTCCATCACCTGTGAGAGAGGGAGAAACAGTGATCCTTTCCAGTCTGGAGACTGGGTTCTGGTGAAAGATTTGAGGAGGCGACACTCTTGTCTCAACGTTGGAGACGTCCATACCAGTTCCTGCTCCCTACACCAACGGCAGTTAAAGTGAAGGAGAGAACAATGTGGATCCATGCATCACATTGTAAAAAAAGGCACCAATACTGTACGAAGGAAGTGGCCAAGTTGGATCCTCTGATCTTGGCCATGTTGGTATGTCTCTTAACACCTGTTGGAGGGTCATCAATCTCCAATATTACACAGAAAGTAAATATGACTCATTAAGTGGAGCCAACACAGACAAAAAACACTTCACTGATATAATCTTTTCGTGGAATCAAGAGACTTACGTTATCAGAGCCAATGCTAACTGAAGATGTGAAGAAGCAAGAGGACGATGATTATTTATGTCCAATACAGCTGTGAGTGTGTTTGTAGACCTTGTTTTCATATGTGACCTAAATTTTTTCCGAATTAATGATCAGTCAGGAAATGTTTCTTCAGTAGAAGACAGTGAATTGAATAATGCTCCTGTCAGAAATTCTAGATCCGTTCTTATAGATTCTATACCTGCTGCAGTCTTTAACTGACAAGTCTCCTGATATGAGAAGTTAATCAATTTTTTCTATCACCAAATAGGAGTGACCACACTAGCCCTACATGTAGATCTTATTCTATGTGGGGTTTTGCAAATGCAACTAAAAAGGGTATGCTTATAAGAGAGACTTTGAAATCTCACAGAATGACTTTGTTGAAGCATCAGCAAGCTTTAGACTTTTTGTTAGCCAGGACTGGAGGTTTATGTGCAATATTAAATTTGAGTGGTGGATTATGTGTGACTTTGATTCCAGATGGCACATATAACTTAACAGATGTTCCTTCTGCTTTAAACCTTTTACAATCTGTTTTGCAGGACAGATTCGGTCCTACTGACCCTTATTACAGCTCATTAACTAATTCTTATGGATCATGGGGAGCAGGTATGTTATGGCTAATCCTGCCTGTTATTGTGGCCCTACTGTTTTTTTTTTGTTGATAATTATGTGTTTTCTAAGTTGTGCTAAAGCGATGATACGTAAACTTGTTACCTCCTACCTCCTCATTAACTGCTGTAGCAATTCAGCCTGATGTGAAAGTTAGTGATAAATATGGGAATATTGATGATAAAAGTTATTTTCAACAACTGCAACTGTACTTGGATGAAGACATCTAAGTATGGTTTAAGTTGCTGGAAACGTTTGACCATCGTGGGATGAATGGACTATTGCAGTGTGAAATAGAATCCATGTTACTATGCATTACTTTTGTAATTACTACAGCATTATGATGATATATGTATCTGTATCATTTTTCTTTAAAAGTTTTCAAATGTACTGGAGTGACTTAGATTGAAATGCTGAAGTTGTGGGACTTTTTTTTTTCGTCATACAAGATCATATAGGTTTTTGTCTCATGGCTCAGTAAGGATAGATAGGTATAACTTTATATAATATATAACTTTTATAACTTTAAGTTTGATGTGTGTATTTACCCTCTTGATCATTTTATGATGATTTGATATAAATATATTCCACTTAGTTAATTTATGTGTTTTTTGTTTTTCTCCTCATGTGTTATGTAAGGAGTTTACTTTCCTATTGTCAATTGTTTTACTACTTTTTTGACTATTTTGAAGTCCTAATCTACGTATTAAGTTTGATCAATAATAAAAAAGTAAATGTGAAGGAAAATCATTTATTCACTTTCAGTGATGCTGCTATAGAGGTTTCAAGGTCTCTCCCAAGGGCCTTGGACCAATGTTTTATGAGGCCAGGGGGGCCTACATTTTGAGCTGCCTGTCGCCTTACGATAAATGGAAAGAAGCCAAGCTATGCTTGGCTTAGGTTTAATTTATGGCCAGTGCATGGGTAGCGCATGAACATCAGGTCAACATCAAGTTTCTATCCTATTGGATGATGTGTTTGGGTAGAAGTAAAGATAACCAATTGGAACTATGTTCTTTGTCTCAAGAAACACTATAAGAGATGATTGTAAGTCTCCTTCTATTGAGAAACTCTCCTTTGACTTCTTGCGATAAGGTTTGTTTGTCTCTTTTATTGTAACTTACAATATATTTCACTTTAACCCTATCAATGTTTTGTATGTTTAATTGTGTTCAGTCTTTTTTAGAAAATCTTCCACAACAATTCCCAAAGAGCTCTACTTTGGTTTCATCTTACCATAGAACATTATCCCATAAAGGCTGTGGCTTATGTATGAATGTTTTTGCAAACATTAGTCTTTCCTTTTAGGGGCTTTCTTTCAATAGTGGTGTCCTCCTTGGCCTTTGCCCATGGAGCCCTACTTGGTTTAGTGTGTGGTGTATACTATGGGCTGAAACCACCGCTCCTGATTGCTCCAGGTTAGTCTGAAGCTCTTTAGATGTCTCGCGTGGTGTTCTTTCCACACTCTTATCAACCTTTGCAGACTTCTCTCATTGAGTTTCTTCTTAGCACCGAGTCCTGGAAGTGTCTTAACAGTTTTGATGACTGTGATACTTCTTGATAACATTATGAACCGTTGAAACAGGGATTTCAAGATCTTTGGGCGATTGCCTTGTAGCCTTTGGAATTGATATGATGTTTGGTAATAGTATTTATGATGCTCTCAGACAGATCTTTTGACTTTGCCATTGTGACAAAGAAACTGGAAACAATCAGTCCCTTTTTATGCAGTAAGACCGTTATTCATTGGTTAATTCAGGTCATTTTAAATTTAATTATGTTTATGTTTATTTGTTTGTTATATTGTTTGAGGAACCAATTTAAATTAATCAAAAGGGTGCCAATAATTGTCAGGTGCACATTTTATGTCTGTATTTTTTATTTCACTACATGATAGCATTTGTTTCTTGTTGTTGTTCAGTAACTTTAGACATTTTATTAAATATTCTGATCATATAAAATTGTTTAATTTGCATTTATTTCTGAAGATATTCTTAATTCTGTAACTAAAATTCAGGGATGCCAATAATTTCAACCAGGACTATATATTTTTTAGGATAAATTTTCTTCTATTATGGATGGGTGATATGAGCTGCATTTCTGCATCAATAATGCAAAAAAGTGACATGACCAGACTGGGGAATTGTTTGCTAAATATGTCAGTAAATAAGGCAACAGCAGCATATGCAGCAATCACACCAATTTTCTTCAAGAAATGCAGACATTCTAGTTTGGATTTGGATTCAGGTTTTGTCTGATCTGTTGGCAAACTGTTTTCCCCTTAAATCAAAGTTATGCCTTTCCCCTTAAGTCATGTGGAAGCATTAATGATTTACTGTCCTAGACATGAAGGAATCATTTCCCTCCAGGTCTAATGTAGGGAGCAGTGCTAATCATTTGAACTTTGACAACAGCAGCAAGGTATAACATTAGAGCAGTGAACACACTTTATTTAATTTCACCAGGATAATTCACTCAGTATCAACACTGCTTTCCACCAGTCCTGGGTACATGCATTAGAACAAACAATAACACAACAATTGACAATTGAGCAATACCTAAGCTTGCCATCATTGCTCTCCCCACTGCAAAACAACAGGCTCACCAGCACAAAGTCATACTGCTAGTCAATGACCTAAAGGCCTCTGTATGCTTCAGAAAGAAAAGGCCTGCCATGATACAGAGAGGTGAATCACAGTTATCATTGAGATTAGGACTCTGGTGTCTTTCCTCAAAGACAATTTTCAAACACCACCTACTTTCTCACCTCACACAGCTGCCAAATCACTGAATGAGGCGGGTGTGATGTGTCAGTTTCTAATGGATAGAGGTCCCCATAATTTCATGGTTGAAAAAGTTTGTGTGAAGGGGGAGTCTTTCATTGAAAGCTTACTGAGGCCTTAAGGCTGATCCTAAATGCTGGGCTCAGCAATAAGTGCTTAAACAAAAAATGTTAGTAACTTAAGTGTTAGAAACTGGTCTATGTTAAAATGTAGTAGAATTTGGTAGAAACACTAATGAGGGGTGTTGTATTTTCCATCTCTTGGTGTTTATTGGCTGTCAATGTGGTTGGAGGCGTTGTTCTCAGTTCTCATGAGATTAGCTAAAGGAACTCACTACATATGCAATTTTCACTCTAAGTTTCATCCACACAATAAACAGGTAGAATTAAACTTTGCCTACTTGTGTGTGTGCTTGAGTGTCCTGTGTTTATGGCACAGAATGGACACCACATCATGTTTAGAGCCTTGGCTTCCTTCCAGGGTCACTGCCCACAGGTCAGAGGTCAGAGTTCTCTGGGCCACCATCGACACCAAGCCCTTTTTCACCTTTAGCCTGAAGACCCACACACACACACACACACACACACACACACACACACACACACACACACACACACGCATTCATACTTCAAGATTTTGTTGGCAGCATTTTAAGTACGAGAAAGTGAGCTTGTCTGATATTATTTTGAACTGACCTTATGACAACAAACTCAGCACTGAAGTTGGATCTCAGATTCACAGACACCCTGATTGGCTGTCCTATCAGGACCGGGCCCCTGTGGTAGCGAATCTCAACATGGGAGTCCAAGCTAAGCTCCTCCTCTTTCTGCCCATTAAAGCAGGCTTCTTCTTTGGTCCTGCTCTGCCCTCTTTCCTTCTCCTCCTCTTCCTCCCTCAGTGTCACTGCTTTGATATGGAAGAGCTGCCTCTGGGACTGAGCCACTCTGTCCTCTACACATCTGGATGGTTGTTCAGTGGGTATAAGGACATCATCAGATGTGGTTGAGAAAACTCAGAGAGAGAAGTACAGTCTGTACATGTTATCACATTCTTTGTAACATACCCAGGTGGTGTCAGCTTAGGCTTGGCTACTGTGTCAAAGGAGGAGTAGTAAAGCTGTATTTGGTTTCTCACGGGGGCCCTTGGGTATCTGACGACCCATGGAACATCTGCCTGGGTCTCCCCATCAACACCTGGAAGGTATCTGAATGAAGACATAAATTCATATGTCACACAGGCAACTGATAAAGGGATCTTGAGAAGAAATGATTTGACATGTATTTCGAAGTCCAGCTGATGTGACAGTTAAGAATGAATGTGAGAATACATTCCATTACATGTGATGTTACACTGTCAGGTGTTAGAAACAAGTTGGGACACCTGGACACAGACCTGCATTAAAGACCCTGAAGATGCTTTTAGTGTGTGACCATTTTCCTAATAATTACTGAATTATAATTTGTCATGTTAATATACACTGAAAGAATGATAGAAAAATGAATCCATAATGAATAAATGAAGTGTAGCCTGCAAGCTAGTTCAGACATAGCCCTGTTTGAGACTGTCCAAACAGTCCCAGATAGCTCTCATTGGAAACTTTAGTGAAGCAGCTGTGGGGAAGTTAACCAGATGTACATTTGCCAAACTAAGAAGTTAGTCCTCATTCTTCTTACTTGTAAAGCATGCTGTATGAAAGCACTTCCGCTAAAGCATAAATGTCATCTTTGTGTAGCTTGTTGAGGTAGGATTTCAAGTGTGTGTTCAACCTTCTAGGCATGCAACCTCTCAGTTCCCGGCACTGCAGCGGATGCTGTCTGTAATCTAACATAGCACCCCTCGTCACCTCAGCTATCTATGATGTTGGCTGTGCGGATGGATAGCAAGTATTGTATTGTTTGAGATTCTATTATTAGGTTTATGGAAATGCTTAATGGCATCACATATTGTTTTTCAGAATCTAAGGGTCTAAGAACACATCCCTGCCCTTACTGACTCAAATCTTCTGTCATCAGTCATTGTCCACGCAGTTACAAAAGACATCAGACCAAAACAATCTATTAATCTACAACAGGATTTTGATTCATTAGGCTCAACTATTGAGAGCTTGGCCAGATTTTGTGTTGTGTCAGGACTCATCCCCACACTGAGGAAAGAATGAGAACTGTATCAATTAATATGTATCAATCAATTATAATTTTCAGACTTTTTAATACATGTATTTTTCCAATTGCTCTTATTGTTGGTGATTTTAATATCCATGTTTGTTGCCCCTTTTTCTCCTCTTTTATTTCTGATTTGATCAAACTTTCAGACTGTTTTAATCCAACTCAATGTGTCAAGCCTTCCAGCCGTTACCAGGGGCATACATTCGGCCTTGTGCTCTCCCATGGTTTTTATGTGGAAGATATAAATTTGGTTGATTTTGCCAAGTCTGATCATAAAGCAGTGCACTTCTGGGTACAGTTCCTCTCTCCTGACCCTAAACCCCCCACATTGACACGCTCCTTGCCCCTAAATTTACTTCTGTACCAAGTCTGTCAAGCTTTTAATGCCTCAAACACATTTTTAATACCTATGAACATCAGAGCCTCACTGTAGAGGAGATTGTCAGTGTTTTTAACAGCTCCGGCATAAATGTTTTAGATTCTATAGCTACTGTTAGATGCAAAAAGTCAAAAATTTGCTTCCCTACCATGGTTAAATGCAGGGAGACAGAATTTGAAGAAAGATAGACATACTGATTCCCTTGCTTCTCTTAAATATCTGATGTCCTCTTATCAGTGTGCAGTCAAAGAAGCAAGGAATTCTTATTTCTTGCAGCTGATAGCTAAACAATACTTCAGACGTTGTTTACTGCCATTTTCCCTCCAATTTTAAACATGCCCCCGTTTTAAGTCATTTTAGACACATCCCTAAAGCTACGAGATTTTAGAAAAAATTATCTTCACACTATTGATTTCTTTTATGAATGATAATCAAGTTTTAGAAAAATGTCCATCTGGTTTTTGGCCTTCAGTCTCACTCTCAGCACTAAGATTGCTCTGGTCCAGGTCCACAATGACTGATTGCTTGCTGCTGATGCAGACTGTAGTCCATTTTAATTCACCTTGACCTCAGCTCAGCCTTTGACAAAGTAGACCAAAATGTCTGAATCAGCTGTCTGAAAAACAGAGTTGGCATCAGTAATGTGGTTCTGGATTGTTTCATCTCATATCTTTCAGGTTATGTCAATTTCTGTGTGGTGCATCTAGTGTCTCTTCAGGTTTGTGTTTTTTTTTCCCAGTGATTTTGTAGCTGCAGGTCTACTATCCTGACAATAACTTATTACATACTCTCTTTTTCTTTCAATGTCAACTCTTTTTGTTGCCATCATGTTCTTTTCCCTTCACTGTATGTTATCTGATCATAGCTAGATCCAGTTTAGCACTGTTGGCCATGCGCTCAGGGTGTGCTGGTGTGCTGCTGGTGTGCAAAATAACCAGAAAGATGATTCGAGCACGCAGGAAGAGAATTGTGCAGCGCAGCCATTCAAAGAGGGACATTTAGATTATGTCATTGTTTTCTTTGTTGTTGTCTTAGTCATGGAAAAAAAAGGTTGTTGACAAAGACAACCAGTCATAGATTTTGTGGAAGAAATTAACACTGCCATACCTCCTAAGTGCCAATTATTATTTCCTGCTTTGATGAAATTAAGTTCTTGATGTCCAATAATTTCCTGCAGTTAAATTACTCCAGATCAGAAAAATTAAAATTACACCACCTGGCCCCAGCACACGCAGCATTAACAATCTCTTGTTTAGTCAGGGTGTCTTATCTATCTATCTATCTATCTTGTTAAAAAAAAGAGTAACCTAGGTGTACTTTTTCACTCAGATTTGTCTTTTGATGCTCAGGTGAATAAAGCTGTTCGGTCATCCCTGCTTTTATCTCCTTCAGACTGTTGCAACACCCTTTATTCTGGTATCAGCAGGCAAAACATCCAAAGACTAGAGCTGATACAACACGCTGTTTTCAGACTTTTAACATGTTCTAAAAGAAGTGAGTGTTTGAATTGTCAGGTTTCTGCCTATATATGTGATCTTCTAACTCCCTATGAGCCTAAACACTGCTTGAGATCCTCTGGCAACTGGAAACGTGCTTGTCATCTTGCCAGTTGGGTATATGTAATAATTCTAGTTAATACTGCCAAAATTAACTGCTTGTTAGTCACCTTCTGTCCAATTTTAACCAAGCTGTCATACAATCCCTCTTAAAAATCAAACCTTGACCCGATTAGCCAACTACCCCCTATCTCTATATTGCCATTTTTATCAAAGGTTTTAGAAAAATCTTCTTTGTGTTTTTTAATAACAGTTCTAATCAGGCTTTTGTTAAACACAGTAAAAAGACAGTTCTCCCTAAAGTGACTATTGACCTTTTGTTGAATGCAGATACAGGGATCTGTTAGATTTTAGATGTCTCAATAATAGTACAATAGATTATGAAATTCTATTAAAGCGTTTGAGGGATTGGGTTGGTATCTCAAGTCCTGCTTTTAACTGGTTTAAATCTTATCTGGCTCACATCTCGTGTGGAGTGCCAAAGCGCTCCATCTGGGTCCAGTCCTTTTCTCACTTTATATGCTTCCATTGGGTCACATAATGCAAAAACATAACAGATGGCACCCAGTTACATATATGCTACTGGTCAAAAGTTTTAGAACACCTCAGTTTTTCCAGTTATCACTGAAATTTACAGTGTAATGTCTCAGTGTAGTCTGAAGTTAAAGCATAGAAAAAATTAATTAAAAAAAATTTAAAAAAGGAAACATGGAATCTTAAATCCAAAAATGTAATCTAAATTTTTGACTTATTCAGCAGCCGGACAGACTCATGCTGTTCTTTCAACAATAGAAATGAAATTCTGTTAAGAAAGTTTGATCCAACACTTTTGCATAAGTTCCCACAAATGTGTTGCACTTATAGGTTGCTTGGCTATCATCTTTTGTTCAATTCATCCCAAACCAGCTCCATGGGGTTTAAGTCTGGAGACTGTGCTGTTCTTCCATCAAGCCACAGTCTAGTTCTTTTTTTCTGTTTTGGTTCATTATCTTGCTGTAGGATGTGAGTATGTGTGTGTGTGTGTGTGTGAGAAGAGAGATAGAGAGAGGCTGTGTGCAGGCAACCAACATGAGGATTAAAGGCCAATTTATACTTCTGCGTTGAATAAACACAATAGATACGCCGTAACTGCAGCTTAGCTCGTAAATTAAGTCATAGCCTATGCTGTAGTCTGACGTGCACCTCCTCAGAAATGTTACTTAACAGCTCTGCAACGCAGACTGCAACAACTGTGATTGGTCCGCTTAGGTAGCCTGTCTCGTCCATGACTCTCAGTGACCGGACAAGCAAGGAAAACTCACACTCCCTCTGCCTCAATCAGTTCAATGGTCGTACACACCATCTCCTCTGATGTCTTCCCTCTTTTCTGCGTTGCAGTACTTTCAGTAAACGTGACTGTTGTTCAACATTTATTAGGTCAAACTCCAAAATGATCCACTCAGTTTCAGTCACCGTATTTAGAAATACACACACAATGGCATAGAAACCCTACTGCTAACTAGCGTTTTGGCAGTGCAATTGCAGAGCAATGCAAACACATTAGTGCATAGATATAAATGCTCAGAATGGTGTAGGCCACTTGCGCAAGCTATGGCGTAGGCTACGGCATAGGCTCTGCATCGATCCTATGCAGAAGTGTGAAACAGCCTGAAGCCCAATTAGGCCTGCGCCCAGCCCCAACTAGCACTGAAGTCCCTATATTGAGGAGTGTGATGAGATTAGGACAGAGGGAGTGAGTAATTAGTTAATTATTAAATTAGTAAATAATTTTGCTGCTTTGACAATATAGGTTTCTGATCTTTCATGCCAAAAAAGCTTATTTGAATTTGAACTTGAGTAAAGAAGAACATGCATGGTCTGTTTACAAATGTAGCTAACAAAAGAAATATAACAAGTTGTTAAAGATTGAATTCCATGTGAATTACAGGGTGTACCTGTAAATCACAGATACATTCAAATTACAACACTTTGCTCATGTTAACTAAATACAACACTAAGACTAAGTCTGCCCAGATGCCACCTTACTTGGGATCCCTCTTGCATGGTGACTGAAGGTGTGTATTTATTGTCCGGTGAACAGTGCGGGTCCAGGAATAACAGTTATTTTCCTCCACAGCTGAAGATCAGCTGAAGATCCTTGGTTGTGTAATGATCTTGAAGAAGTTTAATTTGGAATTTGCCTTCTCTTTCTGTGAAACTGCATAGGCTATACTATAATTAACTGGTTTGGTGAATTTATTTTCATATACTACTGAATATAATCATTATTTTCATTTATTACTGATTGTGATCATATATTTTTTTAATTCTAGATATTGTCAGTAAGTTACCCTTAAAAACAGAATGTCAGAATCAAGAGTGCTGAATAAGAAAAAGTTAGGGAGGAAGGATAGAGGAATGTGTTTGCTTTGAAATATAATGGTGTATGCAATTAAGTGATACAATGTATTATTTTTTTTATTTCGTTAGGAGTGTTTCAGATTAGAATGGTGCATGAAATTAAAGAATACAAAAATACTTTTGACGTCCAACTCTTGTGGAGATATCAGCTACTGAGGAATGGAGACACCATTAATTTTCAGAAAGTAGTTAATCATGATGAAAAACTCCCAAATAGATGAAGCAATAGTGTCACAGCCAATGAGGTGTGGCATGGGAGTGTACTTACAATTGCCATAGATGGTAGAGAAAATAATTAAATAAAATTTAATGCACAGCGGAGACAGTTCAGTTGCTCCCTGGACCAGCTTGATTTATTGTACTCTGTTTCAATATACAAGAAATCTATTTCACATTGAACTCTAAATATTGCATAATGTATTATTGAAGACTACGAATTGTGTGGAGGAGAATCTGAACCCATCTGGCACTCGTTCAGGTTTTCTCCTGCACTGTATTGGCAAGTCAGCCAGGAGAGACTCGAGGAGCCTGACACTTGGATGGAGCTGTTGCTACTCAAATCAATGGCAGCTGCATAATAAGGTAAGCAGAGCCTCTTTTCCAAAAATCTGCAAGTACTCATGTCTGAGACCAGTGTGCATCCGCCCGAGCCAAGGCAGTACGTAGCCTATCTTCCAAAGAATCGAAATTTGTGGTAAAAGAGTTCAATGTGATATTATGTGTATGTGTTAAGTGTTAGTATGAATTGATGAGTGATGAATTAAATACTAACTCTAACTTGGAGATGATGTAAATTGGGGAAATTAGTGTTAGGGAGTATTTAAAGTGTGTAAGGAGTCCTGTGGATACTGCTTCTTTTCTCTGTTTAAAAAGGTTAAGGGAAGGTCTGAATGAGCACGCAAGATATAAGGTCTGTACAGGTAGATTGTCTTACCACTGGTCAAGATAAAGTGCTGCAAGAGAATAGGTCTGAAAGGACAGTAGACCTAAAGGTTGTACTAAGGGGATGGCCACCCAGTTAAAGGCTTGCCAAGGGGCCTTTGGGACAGCGACTAGAATCGCTGAGGGGCCTATGGGACGGTGACCACTGGCCAGATAGTGTGAATTTGCTAACATTATGTGTTTGAGTGAATAAAGAGTCTTATTTCTTGTAATGAGTAACGTGTGTTAATTCAGCTGAAAAGTTGGATATTTGAAAAAGAAAAGCTGCAGTACGCTCTAGGTAAAGTTTGGAACTATGATAAAATAGAGAAGACTACAAATAAACTGAGTGCACATAATTAGGACAAAAGTAAACTCAAAATTTGATGCAGAAGTAATTTTATGAAAACTTCAGACTGGGAATAAAGAATATATGAGTAAAATAGATAAATCAGTGGTTATAAAAAGGATTAATGTGGGTCAATTTGTTAATGAAGCTGAAAAAGCTGAAATTATGCTACCCAAAAAAGTTTTGGTTCTATACAGAGAAAATACCCAGTCATTTCACCAAAAGTGTTTACAGTGTTTAGCATCCAATTTGGGATTGGATTGCCAACATTGTAAAAGGAATTTTTTGTACTATAATTTATCCTCAGTTAAATGAATGGGAGTGGAAAAGAGTTGAAAATAGATCAGCAAATGTGTCGTGGAACAGTAGTGTTGCTAACTGCCTTTGGTGTGTCATTTGTAGAGGTGTGGATAGCAGTCATCAGGTGGATGGTTCAAATTGGATGTGGGATGTAAAAAATATAGAAACACAAGGGATAAGAACACATTTCTGGCTAGAATGAACTTACATAACTTCATGTGGTGTTGAATGCTATCAGAACATGCAGCTGATTAACCTTAAGTTCTGGCAAAATACCAAGTGGGTTAATTTGAAACAAGGTGCAGGCTGATTTTCCTAATATTCTGTGGGTGCCATTCTTGCAACGGTTGTGGACTGTTGAAACTCTGCAGCTAATATTAAAATCACTCTGTCACGATCCAGAAGGAACAGCAACTCTCCCTCTTATTCCATTTTATTGGGTACCGGAAGGATTTATTACCAAGGGGCAAGACAGACCCCTAATCAATCCCTGGTTGTATATTACAATTAGCCCAAGAAGATTCAGGTGCAAAACCGGCAAGTGGGGAGATATAATTAGACATAGAGTAAATCATAAAAAATCATAAAATGTATCCAGATCCTAAAAATATATGAGAAAAGGGAACAACAGAACAGGTGGTGGACAATAATGGTAAACAGAGGGCACCTTTGACATTGCCTTATGTGGTGAGGTGGAGGCAAATATTAAGCACCACAGAGCCAAAGACATTAGTGATAGGCGAGTGGGCAAAACACAGAAAGAGAGACAGTCGTTTTGATTGTTATGCATGAAGGTACAACCTATAGTCAATCAATAAAAACTTTCCAGAAATTAGTGAATGTAGAAGATAAAGACCTGGAGATCAAAGAAAAGGGAATGCAAATAGGGATTGTGCAGCCAGTTGAGTGGAAAGGACCCAAGCCAGACCCACCACTGTTGCCAGTTGACCCCCCACCCTATCCAAGCAAGAAAAACTCATTCAGAGCAGGGCAGTATTCAACCTTGTAGTACAGGCGAAGCGAGTGCAGTAGCAGTTCTGACCAAGAGGATAGGGGTGAGAATACAAGCATGTTGTTAGAAATACAGGGGAAAGTTTGGGTGACAATAAAGAAAGAAGAAGACTATGAGGGAAAGGAAGAAAGGGAATTGGCCACAAAAAGGGAACTGGCCACATGACATATCAACATACAAGGAACTGTCAAAAAAGGCTAAGAGATATGCTGAATGTCCATTATAAGAGGAAGACACAAGAGAAAGGATAAAATTGGTGAGAGTAAAGAAAAGAAATTCAAGTGGCAAAATCAAAGACAAGTCAAGGACCCAATGGGTATCAACAGCCAACTTAAACACGGTTCAAGTGGAAAAACAGAAGAGAGGCTCATGGAACTCTGACTCTGAACAGCATAGTCAGGGTAAAGTAAAGTTGACAGAGAATGAAACAGCAGGAAGGATGGTGCGAGGCACACTTTGGATAGAAGATGAAATGGAAGCCTAACGTAGGAAACGTAGGGAACAATAGAAAATAAGGACAATGCTGGACGAGTCATGTAAAGCCAGGGAAGAAATACAATACAAAGTGGAGGACTCCAGAAAGGAGGTGGAGAAGGCCAATAGGAACTATAATGAGACGAGAGAAAAGCAGGGGCAGTGGAAGAGAATGACCCTAAGGCAACTTGAAGTTGACATCATCCAAGATGGAAAAGAAGAAGAAGAAGGTGAGGTTTTCATGAGATGATGGTGGTCTAGAGGGACCATGTGCCCCTTAGTGATGAAAGTGGGTGGAACTTAGTATGTGCCATGGTCATTCATGGATATGATAGGGTTGGCAGGGAGATTACCAGCGCTGACTGAAGGAGCAAACAAATAGATCACAGCACTGGAAGAAAGTACAGGAGGCAATAGGAGACATCAAGGCTTTGCTGATGTATATCCCTGGTGAGCATGTGACTGAAGACATTTTCAACTCATGAGGGTTGAATGTAGTGGCAACAGGAAACTCAGCTGATCACGCTGGCTTTGGAGGACACAGAAATAAGGTATGGGCAGAGCTCAAGAAGTACTATCCAGAAAAAATGGACCCCCCAAATTAGAGGTAAAAATATTAAAGGAAGATGAATGCCCATCCTTGTTCCTGTATGCATTTCAGCGCAAGTGGAAAAAACAAAACAGGAAGACCAATGGAACACCAATAACACTACTGAGAGCCTGTACAAGCTGATGGTTAAAAAGAGCATGCCACAGCAAGTACAGAAATGCCTAAATTGCATTGTTGGGGGGATGAAAATGGAATGGCCACTATTCACAGAACATATAGTACAACCTGTGGAACAATACAGGAAGGAAAAGGAGAATAGTCTGAGGAACAAGCTGACTCAGCTGCAGTTGAGAGAGCTGACCAAGCAAAAGAAAGAAAAAGACAAAGCAAAGGGGCAAGCTCCAGTGGTGACAGCAATGGCTGAAGCACCACCAGTGATGCAACCTGCACCTGCAGTTCTTGTCCTGGCACCTACTTCACCACCAGTGATGCAACCAGCAGCTCTTTTACCAGCACTTATTCCAACCACATCACCCATCCACATATGTGTCGGGCAGCCAATGGGATTCAATAACGGCCCACCAAAGGGGGGTGGATGACCAATGCAAAGGGGGGGTCCAGCCACAAGGGAAAGATGGAGAGGTCCACCAAGACAACAGCAAAGATACCAAGTACCACCACAAGGACCACCCCAAGAACAATTTCAAGGTGCCAACCAAGAAAGTGATCATTTCTGCTGGGTTTGCAGCCAAGCTGGACACAGAAAAAGGGACTGTACAGTCAACCCCTGAATAGAATCCGCTGCAGACTGGCAGTAATAGTGGTGCTTAGAGGAGCCAGAGGAGGACAGGATGTTATCAATCATCTCACAACATCCACAAGAAAAACCCACCACACCAGTAATAATCGATTACGCTAACAACCTTTTATGGTGGATACAGGTGCAACCTACTCATGCATTGGCAAGCAAGGCCCAAGTCTCCCTCTCTCTAAGTCATCTCTAAAAACTGTTGGCTTCTTTGGGAAATTACAAGTAGTATCCCCTACTGAGCCTATACAAATGCTAATTGGCGGAAAAACAGTGGATGTGCCACTACTGTTCTCAGCAAGCCACACAGTAAATCTCATGGGAAAAGATATACTGTCAAAAAAACCATGTACCCAAGATGGAGTCTATGTGGACTTTCCTGACTCAGGAAGTGATGATGCAATGGACCAGAGCAATCAACCACTTCAATCAATGGTATATTTGCTACATCTGACTCCACAAGAATCGATGCAATTGCAACAATGGTAGAGTGGAGACCATGGGCACAAGCCCAGTTGGAAAAAGCAGTAGATTCAAGACTATCCCTACACGGCACTCTGAAGTTTGACAGTAATCTATAAAATAAAGACTATCTGGAATGCTGGGATGAGGAAGTCAAGAGACATCAGTTCTACTTCGCCAGAGAAGACATCTATTTGTTGCCATCTATTTGTTGCCATCTATCTGTTGCAGCCATTACATTGCTAATCTAGCTGTTACAATGTTTCCAAGTGAAAGATTCCATGCCTCATGCAACGCTGATGATCGATCGCAGAAGGACATTAGTCAAATGAACTAATGAACTGCAGATACAGAATGGGTCCCCACAGACAATCCAAAAATCCACATCTCAGCTGACAGACCATTCATTATGATAACAAATGAGACCTATATAGCTGTATAGCTGAAATAGCATTGCTAGGTGACAGGGTACCAACAAAAATGTCGCTCACAACTGAAAAAATTGCACTAATACAACAGGTGCCAGATAGTCTATGGTAAAAACACAAGACTGATGTTGGGTTAGTTAAATCTGCACAACCAGTAAACATCAAACTGAAGTCAGGGATTTGCCTTACCAAAAAAATCCTCTTACAACACGGGTAATAGAAGGAATTAATCCCACCTTTGAAGGTTTGTTGCAAACTAGAGTTCTGGTAAAGACCAGAAGAACATGTAACACTCCAATCTCTCCAATCAAAAAGCCACACTCAAAAGACTACAGGCTGGTACATGATCTAGGAGTAATCAACACAATAGTGGGTGCTGAGACACAGCCCCAGCATTGGTCACCCCTAACTTTAGCAAACCATTTCATTTGTATGTAGCAGAATGTGCAGGTTTTGCCAGTGCTGTGCTAATGCAAAAGACACCCACAGGAAAACAACCATTACCAATATTACAGCACAAAAATGGATGCTGTTGAAGAGGGTTTGCCACCTTGCTACCAAGGATTGGCAGCAGCAGCATTTGCCTATCAAAAAGCATCCACGCTAACAATCGGGCACCCAGTTGTATACTGTTGTTTATGTTGTATACTTTGCTCTAGTTACATGCACTGCTGACAAGTCCCAGATTTGTGCTCAATCAAGCCAGAAAAACAGTTTATGAAGTAATCATAACTTCATAACCTGTTTAACCACGAATTACCATTCAAAGATGCACAACTATCAATCCAGCAACAAAGATGGTGATACCCACAGATGGTGTGCCTCATGATAGCACAATGTAGGACTGCTTCTTCACTCATGCTATAAAGATGATAAGGGCAACCATGCAAGATATGAAACTGCACAATTAAATGATGATGGTGAAACAATATCTCAAGTCCAAGCTCAAATGGTTGATCAGCTGTGTTCTGCCCTGTTGGCAGAAGTTAAGACCCTAACAGCAGCCTGTAAGTTGGCAGCTTGCAGAAAGATAAACATATACAGTGATTCCACATATGCATACTGTGTTTGTCACGTCTATGGTAACATTTGAAAGCAGGGAGGGTTTCAAAGAGCTGATGGAAAACCATCACACATGGAGCAGCAATTTTACAACTTTCAGTGGCCATACACCCACGGACCTACGGTGTTGGCCATCATTAAATGCCCAGCACACCAAAAGACAAACACTCTTGTAGCAAGGAGAAACGACCTTGCAGATGAACTAGCAAGGAAGCAGAGTTAATACAAGGGGTTATGGAAGTCATTTTAGATGAAGAAATAGGTCCAACTACTGACCTGTCATTACTAATCTAAGCACAAGAAGCAGTCAGTGTATATGAGAAAAGTATTTGAGTAAAAAGGGGGGCTGTTAAAAACTCACAGGCAGGGCCACACAAAAATATATGGCGAGGGCTTGGTTGCCCCCACCTCCCTCCTTCACACGATAATTAATGATACGCATGGTTTAGACCATTGCGCAAGGGGGAAGGTAATCGAAAGAATCCAAAATGCATGGTGCTCACCATATTTGACAGCCATGATGGGCCAGGCATGCATAATGGTGATTATATGTTGTTATAAGCCACACATAATTGTATGCGTGGCTTATAACAACAGGAGAGCTTTTTCAGCGCCAATTGGATACATTCTGTCATCAGATGTTCCATTCCGGCATCTGATGATTGACTATGTAGACATGACAAAGTCAATACACGGCAAGAGGTACATGTTGATTGTGGTAGATAAATACAGTTGATGGTGCTGTAACAAGAGGTCCACATGTAAAATCAGTGGTAAAATTCCTGTGTAGAAAAGTGTTCCCTAGGTTTGGGATACCGATAAAATCGTCTCAGACAATTGCCCACATTTTGTAAACAACATAATGAAGGGCGTTGCAAAGGCCTAGAGACTTAGGTAGAGACTAAGATGTGTTTATCACCTACAGTGACAGGGAATGGTTGAAAAATCTAATGGCAGTCCAAAAGCAAAAATCGCCAAAAAATTTCAGATGGGAAAATGAACTGGCTGGAAGCATTGCCATTGGCCTTGATGGGAATGAGAATGCATACTAACCGCAACACACATCTAACACTGCATTAGATGCTAACGGGTCGACCCATGCCAGTGCAATATCTTAGGGGTCCATATAGTGGTCCTCCACTTGAGCAGCTTGAAAAAGAATTGACTAACTAAGTGCATCACCTAACTGCCTCAAACAAAGCTGTTTTTTAACAGGTGAAGGGTGCTACAGAAGGAAGAACCAGTGAGATTCCAGAAGAGCTGCAAAAGATCCAGCCAGGTGAATGGATGTACATTAATGTGTTCAAGAGAAAGTGGAATGAGCCAAGGATTGAAGGCCCGTTCATGGTGATCTTGAAAACTCCAACCGCCTTCAAGGTTGAGGGAAGGACAGTCTAGTACCACCTCAATCACTGCAGCAGAGCAAGTGAGACAGGTGAGCCACATTGGAGGGCACCTGCAGCAGGCTACCAACAGGAAAAAAGACTGGAGACAGCTCAAGTGGCAAGAACTGCACCACACAATCCTGACCATAGTATTAGTGGTGAGTATTGTGAAGAACACTAAAACATGACAACATCACCATCAGCTTAACCTTGGCATCCCTTCAGAAAAATGGGCTCTGGCATGAGGGGCAGTGTATGCATACTGTTACTTATTAGTGTGACTATTGTAGTCCCTACTATGTGGGAACAGGAAGGCAAAGTAAGGAAAAGATATATACACCAACATCCTCCCCACCAAGTGAAACCAGCTGCTGTGACAATGAAGCTTGGGCCCTGAAATTGCCAGCTACAGCTAAATTAAAAGTATGTGGCTCCAACAAACAATTGGCCAACTATGCATTAGTACCTTTGCACATATTACAGTTGCCTTACAGGACAGGAACCTATTCAGTGACTACCCATGCACGTAAGGTACTTAAGGAAATGGCAAGTAACTATGAGGGTTAAGTGTTTGAAGGACCAGTGTATCAGTTTAGAATCTGACAACTTTATGACAATTGACTGATTAAGATACTTAGTAATGGTATGGAGCGGTGGAGTTAAACGGCAAATACATCAACTGCAGAGCGAGACTCACTTAAACATGTTTATATCGTTAAGTAAACTCGTGTTACAGCCAATCAAACAGTTAAAAAAACATGTATAACATGTTACAATGCAAATAGAACAGGTGAAACCATTACCTTTGAGACCAAATGGGTGTACGGAAGAAATCAGGACATGGGAAAAGTGCTATTTTGCTTACGTACTGTAAGTCATAGGAAAGGATGTTAGACAAAGGCACTTAACAAACTCCACATGCGAAGGTATCTTTCAGATGAAAGAATAGGAAAGTGTGTTTGTACCACTAATAGTAGTAGCGCCTAAAGGAATAACATTTCAGTTTTGCATTGTAAAAGGAAAGAACCAGTCAGCATGAACATGCAGCAATATTGGAAGAAGGCTGGATAAGTGCGATACAAATGTAAGAACTCGAAGATAAAATGCAAAGAGGTGCTAGGAAATGGTGAATAGGTGAGCATGCATACAGTGCGAAAAAAGGGTGAAACAAACTATACAACAATTCGCTGATTGCCAGATTATTCCCAAGGAATGCTCACTTTGGCAGACGGGTTTTGGTGCTGTGGTGGAGATGTGCAGATTCATGCCACATTGGCACCACAATGGACTAGTATATGTGTGCCGTTCAAGTTAACAGGATAACTGAACGTAATTGATCTTACTAATTAAACAACTAGGGTGAAAAGAGACGTATTAGATCCTCAAAAGGAAGTGTTGGATCCTAACGTTTGGATTTCAGTTACAGGCTGGCCATTGGACGTACCACATAGATTCATGGTCATGTCTCAAGATGCAATAAACTACGGCACCCTCTTTCAATGGATGCATAAAAATTCTCACTGGATTAATTACTTGTGGCACAATGCTCCCATCACCCAACCAAATCCCCATAGGGACTGTGTTTGCCCCCTGACCACCTAAATTAATTAACTCAAAAACAAACAGAAGAGAAATTGTACATAAAAACCTAATAAAAATTAAGACCACCACTGAAAAAGTACAACAAAATAGGAGAATTAAATGTGGCCTCACTCTCATTTAAAGCTGTATTAGTAAACGATCTAATATCAGATCATCATATTGATTTATTTAGTCTTACTGTAACCTGGCTGTGTCATGATGAATATGTTAGCCTAAATCAATCCATTCCCCCCAGTCAAAACTCACATTCCATGGAGGAGTTGGAGTGGAGTTGCAGCCATTTTCAACTTAATCATACCTAAACTAAAAGTCAATTATAACTTGTTCAAAACCTTGTTCTTAGTCTCTCACATCCAACCTGGAAAACATTAAAGCCTCTTCTATTTGTTATAGTTTACCTACCCTGAATTTTTATCTGAATTCTCAGAGCTTTTATCAAGTTTAGTCCTTAGCACAGATAAAGTAATTATAGTAAATGATTTAAATGTTCATGTGGACGTTCATTTTAGCTGATTTCTTCAGCTAAACCATTGACCTGTCTCTTAGATCCCATCGCAACTAGGCTGCTTAAGGAAGCTTTACCCTTAGTT
Source organism: Xiphias gladius (assembly GCF_016859285.1). NCBI lineage: Eukaryota > Metazoa > Chordata > Actinopteri > Istiophoriformes > Xiphiidae > Xiphias > Xiphias gladius. Next base: position 31,496,217 of record NC_053414.1, on the reverse strand, counting down.
AGCACTTGTTTGCTAGATATAATCAATCTGTCTTTATTAACAGGCTATGTACCACAGCTGTAATTAAACCTCTTCTTAAAAGCCTACTCTTAATCCAGACGTTTTCGCCAACTATAGACTATAGATCTAGCCTTACTGTTTGTCTTTAAGATCCTTGAGAAAGCTGTCGCCAATCAGTTTTAAGTGACTTTCTACATAATAATAGTTTATTTGAGGATTTTCAGTCAGGATTTAGCACCAGCACTGGAGAACATTACTAATGATCTTCTAATTGCATCAGACTAAGGACTTGTCTCCATACTTGTCTTGTTAGATGTTAGTGCTGCATTTGACACGACTGACCATCACATCCTATTACAGAGACTAGCACAGTTAATTAGCATTAAAGGAACCGCTCTAAGTTGGTTAAAGTCATCTGTATCACATCTATTCAGTCTTTGCACGTTAACGATAAATCCTCCATATACTCAGATTTTAGTCAGTGAGTTCCAAAAGGTTCTGTACTTGGACCAATTTTATTCTCCTTATATATGCTTCCTTTAGGCAATATTATTAGGAAACACTCCATAAACTTCCATTGTTGTGCAGATGAAACCGATTGTACTTGTCGATGTAGCCTGATGAAACCAATCAGTTAGCTAAACTTCAAGCATGTCTTAAGGACACAAAGACCTGGATGACCAGCAACTTTCTGCTGTTAAACTCAGAAAAGACTGAAGTTATTGTACTTGGCCCTCAACACCTCGAGAACACATAATCTAACATTATACTTACTCTGGATGGCATTGCCCTTGCCTCCAGCAAAACTGTTAAGAATGTTGGAGTTTCTTTTGATCAGGATATGTCCTTTAAATCCCACATAAAACAAACTTCAAGAACTGCCACTTTTCACCTACCTAACATTGTAAAAATCAGGCACATCCTGTCTCAAATAGATGCAGAAAAACTAGTCCATGCTTTTGTTACTTCTAGGATGGATTATTGTAATTCCTTATTGTTAAACTGTCCCAACAAATTTTTATATACCCTGATCCAGCATGAATACCGACAAGAATTAGGAAAAGAGATTATATTTCTCTTATGCTAGCTTCTCTGCATTGGCTCCCTGTAAAATCCAGAGTAGAATTTAAAATCCTCTCCCTTACCTACAAAGCTCTTACTGGTCAGGCACCATCATATTTTAGAGAGTATCCTATTACCCCACTAGAACACTGCGCTCCAAGAATGCAAGCTTACTTGTAGTTCCCAAAATCTCCAAAAGTAGAATGGGAGGCAGAGCCCTCAGTTATCAGGCTCCTCTACTGTGGAATAATCTTCCAGTTTGGGTCTGGGAGGCAGAAACCCTCTCCATGTTTAAGAGTAGGCTTAAAACCTTCCTTTTTGATAAAGCTTATAGTTAGGGCTGGCTCAGGCTTTTCTTGAGCTGTACCCTAGTTATGCTGCTATAGGCCAAGACTACTGGGGGCCTTCCCATGATGCATCAAGCTTCTCTCTCCTCCTCTCCCTCTCCATCCATATGCATTCATATCCCATAATTGTTTCTTACTGACTTGGCTTCTTCTCTCTCCTGTAGTTTTGTGCTTTCTCGTCTTTCTCCTCTCTCCTCTCTCCTCTCTCCTCTCTCCTCTGCGCTTTCTGCAGGTATTTCTGCCTCTGGAGCTGCAGAGTCTGGATCTGTAACTGCAAATCGGCTACTGGCCCCATGATCCTGCTCAAAACGGACTGCTTAGTCTGATTATTATTATTAGTCTTATTATTAGCCCTATTATAATAATTATAAGTTTTAAATCATATCATTATATACATCTTTATGCGGAACATGTCTTGTGCTGTGTTCTCCTTACTTCCTACATCCTCTATGAGGGAGATTTCTGCAATGGAATCAGGTGACACAATTACCTGGTGAAAACTTACTTAAAAACTCTAAATTTATGACAAAATAAATATTATTGGATAAAGCTAGAAATTGGCATAACTACTATATGGTGAAAATATCAGAGGAAGATATATTGGTTGATAAGTTTGGAGATTTTTATTGGCAAATAAACAGGATAGGTAATCCCTGGTCAATAACGACCCACACTTGTATCATGACGAAAAAGACAATCAATTGTAATTGTAGTTACAGTCCTGGAAACTAGATACTTACTGAGGTAACAAATAACCTTCCAGTCTCCAGCCTTTGCAGACCACAACTTCTTTATATGGCATTATGTGGTTACCAGAGCTAGGAAGAGACTTAGTGTGATTAAATTTATGGTAGGGGAAGACATCATTTGGACAAACATGCCACGTGTCCTGGAAACCAAATTGGAGAAGTTTACCTCATGGATGGACCAAAGATATCTACATTGCTGTGCAACATAGGTGCTTGTAACCTCTCCACAGCAATGGCTCCCAACAAGTGTGTTTACTTGGGCTGAAGACAGAAATGATAACACTGATGTCTAGTAGTTCTAAGCTAAAGCAATGGACATTTTGTAGTAAGATACAATTATATTATATTATATTGTAACACCTATTGACATGTAATCATTTAAACCCTTTTCTGGTGTTTTGTGCCGTGACTAGTCCCTCTTTAGAGAAAAGCTTAATTGTTTTTTAATGTTTTGACTGTTACCAACTTACAGGTAGCTTGCTCAACATATGTTAGCAAAAAAACATAGTTTTTGCAGTATTATGTTTATTGATTATGGTCAGGAGCAAAACATGGCTTTTTCTCCATCCCCGCAAAACAGGGAGGAGATCTTTACCAGGTTATGCTTGTTTCCTGCTGGCAAATCTCTCCCCAAGTGATAGTCATCGTCTTGATGATCACTGATGCCATGAGTCAGCGACTTGCTGCATGGTTGGGCGGAAACAGGGAAAGGTGTGTCAAGGTGATACAATGTGTGTGTGACTTAGAAGTCACTAAGTGGGGAATTATGTGCGAAAATTTATTTTCATATACTGAATGTAATCATCATTTCATAAACTACTGATTGTGATCTTTTTTTTTTATTCTAGATGTGTTCAGTAAAGGCTCGCCTTGTTGTCCTTTGTTCTTCTCCCTGCAGGGTAACGGTATTTCTTTACACACATGGAATCCACTGTTAGAGAGAAAGAATTCAGAATTCACTGTGGTTTTAAGGGGGGAATTGCATCACCGCTTACAGTACTATTATATCCAATACTGTTACTGTGAAAGGTTAGAATATGAGTGGAACCTACTCGTGAGGTTGAGCAGGGAATTATAGGTAATATGGGCTACAAGCAGGGGCAGTAAGTAATCGAGGAGCACCTGCAGGAATTGTTTGCATTAAGTTTCAAGGCTTAATTTACTTCCATTGCTGTAGGTAACCTGTAAGTTAAGCTGTAAGTTTTCCATGAAATTGACATGATTTTTCAGTTTTTGGTGACATAAAATTTTTTTAATTTTACCTTAGGCAGTTTATCACTGACCTTTGTACCATTTAAGGTTATTCATTGGACTTCAACTGCTTAAAATTCAATAAAAACTGAAAAAATAGGGCTGTTCTAAAACCTAATAGCCTGCATAATTGTTTAATTGAAATTAAAGTGTGAATACGTCAAAACTACCTGCAACTCAACAACAAAAAAACAGAGGTCTTACTAATTGCTCCATACTTTGCAACTGAAGTGCTCATACACTAGCTGGGTTCTCCAGCTCTCTGTGCCACACACTGCCAGAAACTAGGACTCATATTTGACTTTAGCCTTTGAAGAGCAGACCAAAAGAGTTGTTCAAACTTCTTCAGTACGATTAAGAATCAGCTCCAAATTTAAATATGTTCCTTCTTTCAGTGATATGGAAAACGTCATACATGCTTTTGTGTTTTCTAGACAACAACAACAATAAGAATAATATCATTAATAATAATGATAATAATAATAACAATAATGATAATAATAACAATCCTCATCATCATCATCATCATCATCATCATCATCATCATTATTATTATTATTATTGATCTGCTCATTATTGCCCCATGCGGTTGTAGGGCAGAAACCATCCACTGGAGCATCAAGGTCGGTGAGAACCACAGTCGTAGTAATTGTTTTTCCCCCAAAAGCCAAAAGAGGCAACAATGAGCCCATTCCACACTCGAAAACAAGCTTTGACAAGTTGTGCAAAGATGACATTTATGTTTTACTGGAAGTGTTTTCAAACTATATATTTTGGTTTTACAAGACTTCAGTGTTGTCATTTAATGCTATTGCTGCTGCTTCTGTTCATATAGCATTTAATGAGTCGCTCCTCCATCCAGCCTCCACCTCTAGGATCTGAGTCTACCTTCCACTGCGTCATTTATCGTCATTTCCTGCTCCCAGTTGTGCTGAGCTCTTTGTCTCCTTCTGGGGAGTGATGAAGTCAGAGCCTAAACAACCAAACAATGCTGTACATATTCTCCATTCACATAATAATCTATTCCACATGAGTTGGTTTAATGAAATGAATGAGTGAACTTATGAAAGAGTAAATGATAAACTTTAAAAACTAACCTCAGTGAAGGAGAAGTCACACGCTGGCGGTTGACAAAGTTTCTGTGATGATGTCCGCCCCACTGCCGTTCCCGCTTCTGGACTCGGTTATGAGGGTGGATGTTACTGTGCCACTTGTCCAAATTCTGATGTGATTGGTTGGTGTGTTTATACTCAAACCAGTCACTGGGCAGCGTCAGACTTACCAAACACAGACCTAGAGGAGGCTGGGAAATAGGAGAGATTGATAGATGGATAAAAGCAAGTAGAGAGAAAAGGTGAAATGAATGACTGAGGAAAACAGAGAGAAAACACAACAGGCTAAGAGATAATCTGATCCTCACCTGTGTGATACAGGAGGCCTTGTGCTCCTGTGTCTCCTTGAAGGCATGCAGGGTGATGCAGGTCCTTCGGGTGCTGGTGTCACCCCGCTTGTGGAACAGTGTCCTAACCCTGAACCTCTCCTGCCCTCCTGCATCCCTCTCCCTCTCCACATACTCTGAGAGAAGGGAGGCAGACATAGGGGAAGAGAGAGGAAGGGCAGCCTCTGAAATGAGCTGTGGAAAGACACAGAGAGGTACATTATGTAGCTAGTTAGCTTTAGAGGTTGCTGTGGAACAAGTGTACTTTTCCATCTTCAGTTAACCCACGAAATCTCACCTGTCTTATTCCTCTTACCTGTGTAACTGAGTAAGGGCCAAATGAAGCCTGGAGTCCTGGTGTGGGGTCCCAGCCAGGTGGAGGCACCATGAAGAGGCTCTGGGAGAAGGAGAAAGGGCTGGAGTTGGAGAAAAGAGGGCCGAGCTCCACTTGGGACAATGGGAGGAACTGCCAGGAAGGAGGGACAACCGACATGTGGACTGGCAGGGACAGAGGGAGAGGAGGCTGCAGGAGGGATGGAGGGACTGAGGGAAGAAAAAAGAAAATAGGAGGACCCAGGTGGGTTTGCAAACATACAGCACATTAAATGTTTACCATTATTTTCTACAGTATCGACAAATATAATTAAATACACATGGGTCGTGGAGGAGCCCACGCTGTTGTCCATCTTGAAAATCTACTACACCTTTCAGGCAACGTAATCATCTGCCCTCTGATTGGACAGTTTGACTCTGTTTATGATTGGATTATCATTGTCCAATCGGATTCAGGTGTAAAGACAGGGTCAAAATTCGGACTTGTAACTTAAGCGTCACACAGAGTGTGGGGACTTTGAGCGCTGAGTTTTGCTGACAGTTTTCTGCTTTATATCTGTTCAGAGATGTTCAAAAAAGCACTTCTTTTTTCACAGTGTCTTTGTGTAACTTCATTGATATAAAGAGTCTCATTTAGTTTTTACAAATACAAATCTTTTCTACAAATATAAATATTTTATACACATGCACAAACTTAAAATAGATTTATTTTACAGGCTTACAAGGTTGATGTACAATTAAAAACTTTGGAATTATTTGTGAAGATCACTATACAAGATCAAAGTCTTGACCCTAATTTGAGCCCATACATCTGCTGAAGGAAGAAAGTTTCTTTTGAGCTCACCTTAAGTCTCACCTTTGACACCTGTGGGATTTTTGACATCAGAACTAGTTTGGGGCCAATTGTGGTCTGATATGCAACTGACTGATGAGGAAATTTGAAGCCGCCAGGTCACATACACTAAGAATGGACTTTTCAGTGAAGGAGACATCTTGTGACAGCAGTTGAACTTTTGAAATGAACAGTATTTACATATTCATAGTTTCTGTTTCTTAGATAAGGGAGAAGGTGTGTATATTGTTCTAAGTTTTTATTAACCAGGTAATTCAACTTTTTTGTTTGAAATCCTTATCAGGTGCTAATTATTGTTCAAAGCAGAGTACTGTTAAATGTCCAGAGGGGATTTTTAAAGAAACAAGGTGAAAATAGGAAAATAATGTGAGAGAATGCATGGTTGAAAAGAACAGTTCAAAATGACAACATTAAGAAGAAGCAAACAGCTCTAAACCTGGAATGAGCAAGAAAGATTTTGAGCTCTGCAAAAATCAACCTCACTGTGACTCTCTAATGTACTACAGTCAAAAAAACCTAATTACTAAAGTGAAGACTCACCTGCTAGGAAAATCCAAAAGAGCTGCAGCATGCTGCCTCCCCTTCTGTCCCACCACACACCAGACCAGCTGATCACTGATACCCCCTATAATCTGATGCAACAAAGTATCATGCAACAACCAGTCTGCTGAGAATTCAATCAGTAGGACCCTATTCTGCATTAGTTATCCTGTAGCAACATTCAGTACCAGCCCAGGCAATGTTTGACATTTCAATTATTCAACCATATTTCCCCAACCTCAGCCTCACCTTTAGCGCAAGGTTAAGTTCCCATGACCACATTCTGAGGTGAACCAGGTGCTACTAGTTGTTATTACATCTTAACCTTACTTATACTGTTATAATAATGAAGGAATATCCAATCACTGAATGTTAACAAAACAGTCTCCACTCAAGGCCCATTTACTTGCTTCTTTTGTAGCATTCCAGAAGATCACAGGTCTTCCTCTGCAGTTTAAGTTTTTGAAGAACTGTCAAGCTCAAATGAGCAAATTTCAACAGCTGAAGAAGACCATGTGATACGGTCAAAACTTCCAGAACAAGCAAGTATATGATGCTTAAGTTGAGATTGTCAATATTTTACAGTGTCTCTTGTGAACATATACAAACACACACACACACACACACACACACACACACACACACACACACACACACACACACACACACACACACACACACACACACACGTTGATCGAGGTCACTTTTGTGGACATTACATAGATTGCATTAATTTCCTGGAGACTTACCCTAGCCCTAACCACTGCTTGCATAACGCTAACCCTTATCTTAACCTTAACCCAACCCTAACCCAAAGCACTGACTCAAAAATCAGCTTTGCCACTAATTTCTTTAGTCTGAAATTTTTCCCCAAAAGTAGCCTATGACAGAGATTGACACACACACACAAACCAACACACAGACACACTCTTGTCCTTTTACCCACCTGTATATGTCTGTTTCAGTTCCAGGGTACATCTTATCCTCGAGGCATTTTTTAAGCAGGTTGATCCATCTGTCCTTGCTCGGAACCATATCACAGCTTCCAACAGGAATTTAAAAAATACTAAACAACAAAAAATATTTTAAAAATAAAATCAGTGAAGATACACAGTAATATGCTCTTTTTTTGTCTATCTCACTCTTCTTTGCTGGCCAGCTGCTGCTATAAACCTCAACCCTCTCTTCCCTCCCTCTCTGTGCCAGATTCACACAATACAGATTTATGTGTAAATAATCTCTCCCCTTATGTCCCTCCTCCCTCCCCTTCTTCACAATCTCTTTTTTTTCTTATAGATTTTGCTTCTTGCTGTCTCCCTCCCCCTTCTTCACCATTCCCTTTTGAGTCCCTTTTGTTCACTTTGAGTTTGATCATTGATCACTTCTCCTGTGACTCAACAGTTACTTTGGCGATTTCAGTGTTATCATAACAGAGAAAACTGATGGCCACAGCAGCAAAATAAAAACAAAAAGCACAAACCATAGCAGAGCCTGATAAGATAATGATCATATGAGTCCCCTATGTTGCTTTTGAGTTCATGGAAGAGTCGTCAGAAGAGAACCTAACTGCATCCTCACCACAAAATTCAGTATCAGAAGCTTGCAAAGGAACACCTAAACAAGCCTGATGCATTTTGGAATACAAGTCCTGTGGACTGATGAAGTTAAAATAGAACTTTTTGGGCAAAGGTAGGTAAGAAAAAGGGTGCAAAAGTTTATAAAAAGAACACCTTGCCAGCTGTTAAGCACAGGGGTGGATCGATCATGCTTTGGGCTTGTGTTGCAGCCAGTGGCACAGGGAACGCTTAATTGGTAGAGGGATGAATGAATTCAGTTAAATACCAGCTAATTCTGGTATTTAATTGAAATCCAGTCTGAATACCAGTCTGTAAAAAAACTGAAGATGAAAAGCAGCTGTGTCTACAACAGGATACTGATCCTAAACACAACTCAAAATCCACAATGGACTACCTCAAAAGGTGCAAGCTGAAGGTTTTGCCAGGGCCCTCACAACCCCTGAACCCAAACATCATCGAAAATCTGTGGATTGACCTCAAAAGAGCAGTGCGTGCAAACAGTGCAAGAATCTCACAGAACCAGTAGCCTTTGGCAAGGAAAAATGGGTGAATATTCCCCAATGAAGAACTGAAAGACTCCTAGCTGCTACAAAATGTTTTTACAAGTTTTGATACTTTCCAAAGGTTGTTTTACTAAGTACTAACCATAAGGGTGTCCAAACTTTTGTTTTGTGCCTTTTTCCTGTTCTGTTAATTTGAAACTATAAATGAAGGAAATAAAAAATTAATCTTGCTTAAAATATTAAAGAAATTTGCCATCTTTAACTTCATGCCTTTTGTAAATCAGGTCATCTTTTACTCACTTAATCATTCAAAGTAACAGAAATTTTGACCAGGGGTGCCCAAAATTTTTCATGCCATTGTAAAATTGCTTGTGTAAAATGTTCTCATACAAAAGTACAAAATAAGTCAGTTAAGATGTACTCTAAGTCAGTGTTCCTGCATTACGTTTTTAAAAGGGGAAATCGGAGAGGTGAAAATGTTATATGGTGATATTGAGAATATATGATAAAACTATTAAAAAAAAGAACATCTTTAGACTACCAGGTGTATATGCATATATATATTGATGTCGAGGGACCAGGGCATGCTGATTAGAAGTTGGCTACAGGAACAAGATAGAACACATAGAGAGGTTACATGCTAACCAACGGGATATACATGTGGTTGACATGGTTAAATCCCAATCTTATGTCCACGCCTCAGGTAGATCTTAAGGAAAAAGGATATGTCTATATATATATATATATATATATATATATATATATAGACGCATATGTGTGTTTGTGCGTGTGTGGAGTGGTATAGAGCAGCAGAAGGGGCTTAGAGGACAATGGATTTGACACTGAGAGAAGAGCTTAACAGAGCAGAGAGAAAAAATGAAAAACAGCCTTAAAAACACCAAATAGACCTCACGCTACCTCCACTGCACTCAATATTTTTAATACAGTCCTCATTCATCTAGTACTACCTTTCCATTACATTACTTAAAATTACATTTATAGTCATGGTGTTGCAGCATCAAATAACAGATTGCATGAGGAACCAATGAATTGTGTGATAACCTTATATAAACATTTTTTTTACAAGATGTTGCACAAAATTTCAGTATTACAAAAGTGTAGGTCCTCCAATGGAACAGTGGACTAAAACTTGGATATTTTACATTTTTAATAGCAATGGTCACAAATCTTGCTCTAGCTGGGAACCACTTTTATTGCAACAATAAACTTGTTTTTTAGGGTCTTACGTTTATGCTGATACTAATACTGATAGTGTCAATAAGTTAAATTAGAAATGAGGCATCATTGCAGGAAGTTGAGCAGGTGCATGCAGGCCCATGGCACTAGTGTCTGTGCTCTTCAAGTCATTTGAGAGGCTCCTGTTAGTTCAAAAAAAAAAAAAATTCTGATGAATTTTCACTTTCTGCAATATCTGGAACTATGGTACAATTAAATTTAAGGGAAGATTGTGGTCAGCGCAAATAAACTATAGGTTATGGTTAGGGTTAGGTAACTAAAACACTTGGTTTAGGTTTAGGTCAATGTAACAGTTAGTGAAAGCATCAATGTTAATTTCAGAGCTGTGACTCCATTCTCCTGCATTTCAGTATGCAAGTCAGATGTGTAACAGACCTTGAGTTTCACCCTTGTGTCTAACCTGGAAGTTTGTATAAAACCCCATCTGATCATCTGTTACTTTGCCCTGTTGGACCTATTTTTAGTGATGCCACTGTGTTCGAAGATCCAAATGTGGTTGAGTACAATGTTATAATAACAGAGAGAACTGACCCAGTGCCAAGGCTGGACTACGAATAAAAGTCAGCCTTGGATGTTTTGCTCATACCGTTCCACCAGTACAAACCTGGAGATACATCACCACCCATTCGGCCCAAAGTACTCACACAAACAAAACATTTAAAGTACTTTGGTTAATTAGCATATTAGAATTTCTGATGAAACCAGTGCCCTTATGAATCAAACTGCTACAAGTCAAACTTCAAACCAAAACTAAATTTAATAGTAAACATTTTTCACTTTTACTCAAAAACCCTAATAATAAAAACTATTTATCAAACTTATTTAACTTCAAAAGTCTCTCCAATAATAATAATAACCTTCATTGTTCTTTTTCATTGTCTTATTATCTGATTTCTGACATAACTCTACTATACAACAGAAAATCTCCAAGCAGGATTTAGTTTCCATTTCAGACATTTTCCTTTTATGTCATGCCTGTTTGTTCACATTTTACTACTCACCTGTTATGATGTAGTTATATTAATCTATGGAATGCACTGATTGCTCACTGTTCTGTTGACCTTCAGGGGTAAAATGGTGCCAGGCAGACAGTCTTCATCCCTGCAGGTTTGATGGAACAATTCCTATGTTGTGTGTCTTATCTCTTTGAACAGTTACACAGCAACCCTCCCTTCTGTACTCAATAAAGTGTATAAGTGCCTACTGAGTTTTGTGCTCTTTGGTCATTGTCATACATTGCTCATTGCCATACACTGCTCATTGCTGTTTGACTTTTGATCTCTGTATGCTTGAGACCATCTGCAGATGATGAATTAAACTTGCAGAAAGACAAAAGTAGACTCCTAGTACTATATGGAACGGAAACATTGCCACCACAAATTTTGCCCTGTTGGCAGGATCACTCGTGTGACAGGACTTCTGGACTTCTGGAACTTTTTCCTGTTAAAAAGAATAGAAATGACGGCCAGCCAGATGAATACCGCTTTGTCCAGGATTTACAAGCCGTGAATGCTGCAGTTTTAGCACATGCTCCAAATGTTCCAAATCCACATACAATCCTGTCTCAAGTTCCAACAGAGAGTGAGTGGTTTTCTGTTGATGATTTGGCAAACACATTTTTCAGCATTGCAGTACATAAGGACAATCAATTCTGGTTCGAGTTTCAGTTTGAAGGCAAATTGTATACATTCACACGTTTATGTCAAGGTTACGGTGAATCTCCAGCCATCTCAATTTCAGCATTAAAGGAAAATCTTGAAACTCTCATTTTGCCTATGGGTAGCGCCCTACTGCAGTATGTTGTGGATCTGACGATTTGTTAACCAACAAAAGAAGCATGCATAAGAGACACATTGCCTCTATTGAAACATTTGGATGAAGATGGCCTAAAGCAAGCTTGTCAAAACTCCAGTGGATTTCTCAAAATGACACTTTTCTGGGTCATGTGATCACACCAGAGGGCAAATCCCTCTCACCCTAAAGAGTTGAAACCATCCGTACCATCCCAAAATCTGAACTAAAGAAACAGGTCATGAGTTTTTTGGGTATGATATCCTGCTGTAGACAGTAGATTCCAAATTATGCAGAAATTGAGGCATCATTTGTAGCTATTGCCCATGGACAGGGCCTCATGGCAAATGACAAAGTTGAATGGACACCAGAAGCATGTGATGCAATTTGAAGGCCTAAAAACAGTACTGCAAACCACACCAAGATTAGGCTTGCCCTACCCAATGAGAACAGTTACCCAGACCGTGGACAACAAGAATGGTTATATGACATCAGTACTCTTACAAGAACATGGGGGTGATTAAGACCTGTAGCTTATTTTTCATCCAAACATGACTCTAGCTGCAGGGTTTCCAAGATGTCCCAGAGCTGTAGTAGCTGCTGAGAAGGCTGTTTTAGCCTCATGTGATGTTGGTTACTCTGACTTCACTCTGTTCGTTCCACATGCTGTCTCACTCATCCTATTGTAACAAAAACATCACATCTATCTGCAGCCAGATGGTTAAGACAAAATTTTGTTTTGTTAGAAATGCCTAGCATCATTGTGAAAATATGTATTATTCTTAACCCTGCTTACTCTTCTTACCACTCCAGAATATGGTCCGCCACATGACTGTGTTGCTGCCATAACTGAAGTGTGTTCACCCAGACCTGATTTGCAGGAAACACTCCTTTTGAACCCTTACCTGGAACTGTTTGTGGATGGATCAGCTTTTCGTAATCCAGAGACAGGGAAAAATCAAGCAGGTTATGCTGTTGTGAGTCTGCTTGACACTCATTTCAGAACCATTACCTGCCAACTATTCTGCGCAAGCAGCAGAACATAAAGCATTGATTGAAGAATGCAAACGAGCAACAGGTAAAACAGCAACAATTTACACTGGCAGTAGATCTGCATTTGGTGTTGTTCATGATTTTGGCACACTGTGGAAACACAGAAACTTTTTAACCTCATCATGCAAAACCATTGGACATCACTAACTTGTCTCTGCATTGCTTGATGCCACCGGCTCTCAAAACAGCTTGCTGTGTGTAAATGCGAAGCTCACATGAGAATGCAAAAGCAGATGCAGCTACCAAGAAGGCTGCAAAAAAGACACTGACTGCTCAGTGCTTTTTTATACTTGATAACACACCCTTGACTCCCACAGCTGACTTGCAGGAAATACAGCAGAGAGCCTCTGCTGATGAAAAGACACTCTGGAAGAGAAGTGGCTGCACAGACACTGATGGTGTATGGTTTGGACCAAACAACAAACCCTGTCTACCTACATATGTTTTTCTTAACTATACTAAGTTGACACATTGGAAGGGCCATGTGTCAAAAGGGGGGATGTTAAATGAGATTCAAAGATATTGAATCTCAAAGATACTGAATTCATCATCTGCAGATGGTATCTATTGGTTCACAAAATGATTCTCTAACTTCTCCCAAAAATTTTTGTCAAAGTTGTGTGATTTGTGGTACTAACAATATAGGCAGAGGTATACAGACAGACCAAGCAATTCACCCACTACCAGATAAACCCTTTGACCATCTACAAATGGATTTTATGAGTTAACACCACTTGAAGGGAAAAGTATTGTCATGTCATCGTTGACATGTTTTCTAAATGGGTTGAGGCTTGGACAGGATGCAGCAGCAGTAGCTAAGGCTTTAGTTACTGAGATCATTCCGAGATGGGGAATTCCAGGTGAAATCAGCAGTGATAATGGTACCCTGTTTGTCAGTGATGCTCTAAAGAGCGTTGGTGAGTATTTTGCCATTGACACGAAGCAACACTGTGCTTATCATCCAGTCAAATGGTGGTGCTTTTGAGAGAGAAAATGATACCCTCAAAACCAAAGTTGCAAAATGGTGTGATGACACAGGACTGCCGTGGACAAAAGCATTACCAATTTTTTTGATGCAAATGAGAGCAAGAATAAGATCACGTAGTGATTTTAAGTCCTTTTGAGAGCCTCTTTAGCAGACCACTCAACACAGGAATTGGACCTGTTAAAAGGCAACTCCCAAGCACCAGCCATTGTGAAGATGAAATGTTGTGTTATTGTGCAATGTTGTGTTATCTGTTCTTTGTAATGTTCACAAGCAGGAGAAAGCAGCCTTGACATGGCAGCTGAAACACCATTGCGTGACCTGAAACCTGGTGATTGGATTTTGGTGAAGGAACTGAGGAGGAAGAAACTCGAAGGCTCGAAGGTGGAATGGTCTATTCCAAGTGCTACTGACGACTGAGAACACACTTCTCTCTCTTGGAGAGATCAGGAACTCTCCAAGAGAGTTCCTGATCCAAGTGCGCATCTGCCTCACTGAAAGCTCCTCTCTCAAACCTGCCACTTGCGTGTAGTGAGGGAGAGACGGTAAGCCTTTAGGGCCCGCTTGTCTCCCAAGCTTCAGCAAAGCACACTTGAGGATTAGGGTGCGAGAGGGGTGAATAGGTCACGGTACGATGGCCCCACCTGAGCAGCCAAGGCCATGGCACCCGTTGAGACAACTGGGAAGTGGGCAATCTGCATTCGTCGTTCCCATCCTCCACTTTTCCTTGGGAAATTGGAAATTGACGTGAAAATATTTATCATATGAGCTATGTTGAATCCCTCTTATTTTTAGATAGTAATAGAGACTAAAAATTATTTATTAGAATCATTGTTTTAAAATGGCATCTCCAATGGATCTACAGTATCTGCAACCCAAACTGCTCCCTCTTCTGTCTGTTTGTCCTTTATCTCTCTTAAATAACTCATCCTTTTTTGACATGTCATCATCTCCCTGTATATGTCACACTCTTCCATTATTTCTTTCTTTCTTGTCCTCTTCTCTCTCCATTTCTGTCCCCCTGTGTCAATCCCCTACTGGATAATCTTCATCTGTAATCTGCAGTCATCTGTCATTGTTTTTCTGGAAGGGACATTTACAATGAGGCCAGATTATCAACTCATACAGTGACCTGACCAGGCAAAATACACCTACTCACACACAGATGGACACACACACACACACACGCACAGACACACACACACACACACACACACACACACAAAGACAGAGAGAGAGAAAGAGAGAGAGAGAAATGTGCTGTAGGCTACACATAGGCACAGTGAGGACAGAATGAAATACAGATATGGCCGACACTTCCCTTGTGTGTTTGTGTGTGTGTGTGTGTGTGTCTGTGTGTGTGTGTGTGCGCATGTGATGTACATCATTAGATAGATTTATCTTCCCAAAGTTCTCTTTACCAACATAAAGCTCAGCAAAACAGTTAATGTCCGATCAAGAATACTGTGTCACTCAGAACACTCACCTAAAACACACTAATAATAGGTGGTATTACAACATGGATCACTGTTGTCTGTGAAGTAACTTTATTTATTTATCTATTTATTTAGCATAAACCACGATCTCATTACAACAAAAAGAAGGCATTTCACAGTATATGTCACAGCAATGAATCAGAAATGTAGCAATAGGCTTCAATAGGCTTTATTTCTTTTTGTGCCATTTTTCACAGAATATTTCTACTTGCACAAAATGAACCTATACTAATTTCAGTATTGCAATACAAACCTGTGACAATCTTCTGCAGATCTGTCCAGACACCCAGCATTCATTGTGACTGATCTGATCATAAGGTCATCAAGGAATTAAAATAGGCGCTCATTGTTGGATTTCCCAGTGTTAATGCAATAGTTTTTTCTTTTTAAATGTAGAGGTAGCAGAATGCAATAAATGTCAGTCAAATTTAAAGTAATTAATGCTGGACACAGAACCCTGAATTGCCCCTGTGGGTCAGACCAGGTGTTTGCATGTGTGTGCCAACAGGCCGTCCAACTTAAACAACCATGTCATTTGTCCCCACCCTCGGATACAAGCATACCAGACCTTTGTTGTCACAGTAACACGGTAACTGGTAATAAACACGTGGCTAAGGTTGTGGAATTGTAATGGTTAAAATAACAGCACTGTTTATTGGGTCATAATAAGCTGCTGACCTATTGGCTCATTTTTTTTAACAGGAGGATAGTCCCAACAAAAAGTTACAGTTAACAGTTACACTTGTTTCCACATCCAGCAGACCAACATGATTATTTGTTTGGAGTGGTGTTTGTGTCAGTCCAACATTAATAAAAATGATTAAATTATGATGATGTATTGTAATTTTCTAACAGTTGGATTTATGAAATATTAAACAATGTAAAAATTCCAAATACAGCTCTTTTTATTCATAGGTAAATATTACTTAACTGAGTTACTGAGTTTATGTTTGAGATACTATGATGCCAAAATTAATACATAGCTTAAATCTCGTTTTGACATTTACCAATTCACCATTTGCTTTAGGCTGTAAGTAAATAGTGGCAAGCCACTGGCCACTGGCATGTATCTGACAGTAAGTGTGGGCTATTTACAATTTAAATGTGGAGGGGATATTATTTATGTTGGCCCCTAAGAACAAAAGAATGTGAATAGAATGGAATGGATGATGGATGGAAGTGGTGATAGGTTTGACTTGGATAAACAGCAGCGGCCACCAGGCTTTATGTACCTAACTTAACCCTTGAGTTCATATATTTTTCAGGTGAGAGAGTAACCTTTTAGATTTCCAATATGTGGTCAATTTTTGACCGGCTAGTCATATGCGCATTCGTCCCAGGGAGAACAGTCTTATCTCAGGAACCCCCTTGATAATTTGCCCAGGTTCTGTCGTCCATAGTGCTTTAGTGTATGATATAATTCCTTTTGGAAGATAAAATGTGGTCTCAGAGTTGAAATATACTACTGCTGCCAGTTTGTCTCAAGGTAAAGCTGAAAACATAATAAATACATCTTTTATTGGACAGTGGACTGTGGGGTTCTAATATGTACAGATACATAACATTTCAATAAAAATATAGCCACTCTCCTCCTGTATTAAACAAGCCCTTAGTCTCTGCAGCAGCTTATTACGTCCCATAGTTAGGTTTTATTGTTAAGCAACCTCTAGAGGCCGTAGTGATTATGACAGGAACAAAGGAGGAAGTCAGGTAACGTAGTATGAAGAGTGACAAAGTCTCCTTAAGGAGGACCTTGGGGTGGAGGGATGGGTCCTCAAAACACAGGACTATCACAAAGCAGTAGCAGCGTCACTTTTCGTTTCCCATGTGAAACCGACATTTAACCGGTCATCTCTAGAGCTGGACACACTGGCGGCTGAGCTGACTACTGGCAATACTCGGAAGGGAGTGTTTTGAGTTTAGGGGCCACTGTAATTATTATGTCCAGCTGTGTGACACGTCAGACAGTCCTATCCAAATACATAATTTTACACTGTATTAAGACAAGTCTTGTATGTATATAGCATATAGCATATAGCACACACAGCAAAGTTGCAGGGGCTGTGGGGCAACTCTCCAGTGAGAACATGGAATTTATCTTCTCTTCTAGTGCTCATCTCATCTTCCAGCTACACCTCCTGTTAATCTATGTATCTTTACAAGTGGGGAATCAGTCATTCTGTAGGGTCAAAACTCTCTGGAAGTAAACTTTGACAATAGCTCTTAAATATAGCTGAACCATCTGTTGTCTAATGAGTAAAACTGACTATATAAGAAATAAATGATTTGCTTGAAAGCAGCTTGTTTTTCCAAAACTTGCTGAGCAGTGGGGGAATAAATTAATTAGTTCACTATCTGAGGAACTATATGAGTACTCAAAGTTTGATTTATTACTGCAGAAATAGTCAGTTGTAAGAATCCAAATCATCACTGTTATAAAGCAACATTTACCCTGTCGCTGTGAGGTTACAAAGCTATATGTGGAGCTCTCTTTTGCATCCCACACAAGGTCCATTAAAAGATAATTACAAATATATTAAGCTCATAGTGATCAATGAATCTCTCCTCCCATGGAAAGTGTGCATATCTTTGCCTGCAAACCATCTCCTGCAGCTCCTAACAAGTCAGGACTCCTGTGCAGCTCTCCTAAGTATCACAAGAGTTAAAAGTAATTTCCTCCATTAAGAGAGTTCAAAAAATGTTTCTACTCCTTGGCCCGAAAGTAGGTAAAAATTTGCATTGCAGACATGTTGGCCAGTTAGGATTAATTTCCTACTCCGAGTAGCTTGATAAATACGGGCTCTGTTTTTGGTCTCTACAAACTCCTGAAGGAAATACTGTATCTGGCTCTTTGGCTACTATATATTCCACTATGTTCACCAGCTAGTCTCTGACTGTGTCTGTCTGCCTCTGAGCAGGTAGTGTAAAGTGGCATTTTACGTTTTTTTCTCTGAGAGCAGCTGCTGCTGAAGGAAACAAGTCTGATGAGAGCCATGAGACTGAACCAAAACAGGAAAGTTGTTGTGTGTAAAACCAAAACAATGAGCTTTGTATATCTGAGGAGAACTGCACAGTCAGGCCATGATTCTCTGTGGGTTCATCGGCTGATGTTGAGGTAACAAATGACAAATTCACAATTATCATTATTTAATTTGAGCCAAACAATAAACAACAGTATGTAAGTGAGAAAATTAGTTTGGATTTGACCCTAATCAGAGAATACCACTAGCACTGACTGACAACTGATATGCAGATAAAGTGGTCAAAATGCGGCCAAAGAAACAAGCCAGAATGTGTTCAGTGTGTCATCAGAACGATGTGAGTCTTACTTCTTCTACACTTCCATTAAAGATGTTTCCATCACTGTAGCTGATGCAGCTATCTCTTCAAATCCAATCAGTTAGCTGAAATGTTGTGTGACGATGAACAGATCAATGAATAATTAACCTCAACCCTGACTTCATCACGCAGAAGGAGATGACAAGAGAAAGTGGGTGGAAGAAAAGAACAGATGCAGTCAAAAGAGAAGACAAGATACAGACGAAAAGAATAAGGAACTAAAAGAAACATCAGAGGACAACAAGGAAGTGAAAGAGAGAAGGAGAATGGGAGAGAGGGGGAAAGATATACAGGTTATGACAGAAATAACACAAACAGGATGTTGGTGTCAACGGCAGAGGAAACCACATCCCTGCACTTAGTAACCACCTTCGTCTTTCACTCTCCTCCTCCTCTCTGTCTTTCTGTCTTCTCCAAAATTTTCCATTCACCTACTTCAAAGACAACAAATCAGGTCAAACACAATTTAGATCATTTTACTGAAAATAAAAAAGTTTACAGTATTAATCACAAATCACAGTCAACAAAAGAAACAATAAAATAATATTATTATTATTTTAAACCGGTCAATCAGATGTTAATGAATCAGTATCCTCAGAGAGTTTTTATGAATGTTTCGCTATGTAACTGCTAGCCTGGCTAGAAGAGAAAAATAAACCTTCTAACAACTCCAAAGCTGTCTGATTTACATCTTGCAGCTCACCTGGAAAGCTGCTGCAGTCACTGCATACAGCAGCTGTTATTTAAGAAGGAGCTCCAGTGCTCCTTTCCCAAAATATTGTAAGGTTCCATTAAAATATCACATCTTAATATAAGTTTAGTCAGGGTGATATAACTTCTTCTGGTGTCATTTGTCACTTTCACGTAGAAAAAAACACTACTAACTTGAGTTTAGATACTGTACATTGACAGTGGTACAGTAAGACTTGGTTATAATAGAATTTCTAGTATGAATGGCAAGTAATTCCTCAACAAATAAAGGGGATGTTCCTCTACAAAGATAAATATTGATGATGATGATGATGATGATGATGACGATGGTGATGGTGGAATATGCACATTAGAGGTTGTAGTCACTGTTCCTGTTGGATGAAGGTTCTCTGCTGTCACTGACCGCCAGTCGCTCCAGAGCTGATTTGACAACACAAAGGTATAACAGCCAGATTAACTGTATGACTTTGTGCGTGTGTGTATGTGTGTACATGTGTATGCATTTGTGTTACCAGGGTAGGACAGTCTCTTCTCTCTGTCATTGTTTTTAACTGCAGTTTTCCCTCGATGGTAAGATACTGAGACAAAGACATAAACAGATAGGGACAACATTTAATTGATACATCTGCTGTTATTCTCTATTTTTGTTAGTGTCAAAAAATTCCATGTACAGACCAACACCAACACTGTATTATGCCATGTACACATGACAAGACTTTCAAATTGCCAGACTGCTATACTGATCAAAATACACAACTTGTTGTTTTGTAATCTGGAATCTTGAAAATTGTTATAGTTTGCATACTACATGACTGATCAGCGACGGGGTCAAAAATTCTTCACAAAAATCTTTCCCGAAGTGCATTCTCCATTGAGTCTGTCTGGTCTCCAACTATGCTTTGTCATGAAAACACACACAAGAAATGACACGATACTATGCATGACATAGGATTTTTTTCTTCCAAAATTGATGTCCGCAAGAAACAAGTGATCCAAGTTGACTGTGTGCGAAAAACAAGGAAGAAAAAGAAAAAAATATGGGAGAGAAATTGGATTTTCTTGCAGCCATGCTTGTTGATATTGTACATATCCTCCCCTGAGTTTCCCCTCACCCCGTGTCTTGCACTCTCGTTGGCTGTATCTCGTCACTGCATTCATTGCCAGTCACAACCAGGTCACAACACTTTTCACACAACTGGATTTGGTACCCCCGACATGTCCAGATATTTAGCCTGCTAGATATCTTTCAGGCATCTGTGATGCATCAACGAGTTCCTTGATTGCGTCTTTGAACAGTTCACAAATAGTCGAGCACCGATTTGCAAGCATCAAGAAAACACCAATTTGCATTAGCATTAGGTTGTCTCTCAATACTGTCTGACTTCTGTACTCTGTGGCTCTCACTGCAAATGGAAATCTTTAAAAACACTGCACTATTATCAGCTGAGGATTAATCCACATTTAATGTTGTAGTGAGTATTTGGGGCAGAAGGTGGAACACTTATCCTTAAAAACTGTGTGTGTTTGTGTGTGTGTGTGTGTGTGTGTGTGTGTGTGTGTGTGTGTGTGTGTGTGTGTGTGTGTGTGTGTGTGTGTGTGTGTGTGTGTGTGTGTGTCTGAGGGTCTTACTTGGGTTACTTTTGGGAACAAATTTTAGAACAATTAACAGAACAGTTAATCAGGGGACATCATCAGGGACATCTTATCCAACTGGGGACACAAGTTGTGTCCCAATTGGGAAAAAGGCTGATTTTGGGGGTTAGGTTAAGTTTAGGGTCAGTTAAGGATAGGGTTAGGCATGAATTGCTTATTGTTAAGTTAAGTCTCCATGTTTATGTAATTTCCCCAAAGGTGACACCTGTGTGTGTGTGTGTGTGTGTGTGTGTGTGTGTGTGTGTGTGTGTGTGTGTGTGTGTGTGTGTGTGTGTTACTCACCACTGTGGCTCTGTGTAGGTCCGATCCAGCGATTCTGCCTCCTGTCTGACACTGAAAACCAACAACACAGTAACCAGTGAACATGCATGTAAATACTGCAGTTTTAATTGATATCTGGAAGCTTTAGTCATTAGTAATGGACTCTACGGGTGAAACATGGTGATGCCTCGTGCATTTTGCACTACAGTGACTTGTGAATATGACTGACAACAACATGTTGCTAAGACCAATGTGGTTTCTACACAGAAGGCGTAGCATGAGCAGATAATTAGCAGAGTAGCAGCAGCAGCTCTAGTGCTCAGGCTCAGTATTGGATTGTAGGTCACCTACATTTTGGCAGCACCCGGAGCCCAACCACCACTCACTGGGGTTACATTTGTAAAATACAGGAAAATAGACCTGGAGCCTAAAAATATGGTTTGGGTTGCGTTTATGGACCTATAACGTGAGTGATGAATGATGAAAAACACAGGTGATATGCTTTCTGTGTAGACACACTGTAACAGATTTTTGCTTGTTATGCCGTCAAACCAGAATGATGCACACATCTTCAAAAGGTTCTTTTTTGTGAAGGGTATGTTAGCCAGTTTGTAATTGAAGTAATTCTTTTAAAGAGTAAGTTCACCCAATTTACAAGAAGAAATAATTGATTAATGTGGCTATGTTTGTGGCTTGATACCATTAATGGCAAGTGCAAAAATATTTTTAAGATTTGGTTGAATTGGCCCTTCAAGTTAACTTTCTCTGTTGGCTCCTTACTGTGAGTAAGAAGATGAAGATATTTTCTGCCAAACTGAGAGCAGTTTGCTTTATTTCACACGACAGATTCCTGTTATTCTTTGTTTCCCTCAGCTCCTCTCATTGGTTTGAGGTGGGCGGGGCTTCTTTTAGAAAAAGGTAATGTCACCTAATGGTTCTTCTTGGATCAGAGCAAGACAAACACTAAATGTGTCCTTTCCTTTTGAGCTGGCTAGTCTTAAAGCGATTCTGAACATCCCACACAAGGACATGTGTTTCCTGCCGGAAGAAGCTTCTGGAGCAGAACAGAACACATACTGCTCATGACTGGTCACAACTGATGCCAGTCATTGACTGATAATGAGTAATAGTCATGAGCATCAGGATCACCACGAGTCCCGTGCTTTAAATTCACACCCACAGAGCTCTGACTCATTGTCTACATTCCAATTTAGCCAGACACACCATGAACATAGGAGATGTGATTATATTCTATAGGCCAAACTCTAACCTCTATTGAAAAAAACACTAATTCTGTTCTATTCTATTCGACTCTATTCTATTCTAGTGTGTCAGTTTGACAGAATCCTTTGAATTTAAGGCAAGGGTCGTTCTTGGACATAATCTTCAATCTGATGAGTCTTAATCTGACAATATGAGTTTTAAACTCAGTACTGTTTGCATGCTAACAAGTTATCATATGCACATATGTGCAATGTATCTATTTTGTGTGTGTGTGTGTGTGTGAGTGTACTCACGTCTCTTCTGCAGGGCTTTGACAGTGGGTCTGGTGAAGCGGATCAGTAAAAGGACCAGCAGCACACAGCAGAGCAAAGCTGTCACCACTTTGTAGGCCTGCAGCTGCCGCTGAACATCTGGTAGGACCTCAGCTGGCTCAATGGACAAATGCACTTACAAACACACCCACACACGCACACACACACACACACACACACACACACACACACACACACACACACACACACACACACAAACCCCCACACACAAACACACACAAACACTTATTTATGTGTATTATTATATAGGTCGTGTTCTGGTAAGATTGAGTTTCTCTTAAAATAAATAGGTCACAAGCATTCTTTTTTTCACTGCTCGTCTTCAGTTGTTGTTGTTATGGCAGTTCTGAGAGGAGGAAGGCCATGATTTCAACAAAACATGATACTTCAGGTCACCTGTGGGGAATCTTCTCCACATGGAAGTATTGAACCCAAACTTAAAGGACTGTTCCAGCATGATCTACAGGAAGTTTGTACTCATTTCCTTAAACTCCTCAGTCTTTGAGACTGTGTAAATATTACAAAACAAGGTTGGTTTTCAGATTCAAGCCTGGAAACATCCAATGAAAATCCATTCAATCTCGTAGATATGAGTGAGACCAAGAAATTAGCACTTTTAAAAGCACTCAGGGCACCTTTGAAACACCAAAACCTGAGTTAAAATTAGTATAGATATAATCTTCCCATATTTATTCACAGTATACATTTGACATCTGCTGTTTTTCCATTTTAAAAATCAGAAACAAAGACAAATGAAGACCCTGTGAGAAATGCATCTGCTTAGTCAGCTGTAAGTGAAATAACATCTATTAAGGTTATATTAAGGTTATCTGATCTCTGTACGTGTAAGAAGTAATGTTGTAGGATGTTGTAGAAGATGCGTAAGTTAAGAGGGGGGCAATCAACAAACAAAATCAGACAGAAAACAGCAGCTAAGGGACTCACACTGTGTTTAAGTGTCGAGTGTTGCAAACTTGCAGTGAGTGGTGCAAAAAACAGAAGAGTGATCTTACACACAACAACTCACTTCATCAGCACTAGTGATCAGTTATAGCACTGCTGGTTGGTTGGTGTTGTTATGAAAACAGTTTGGGTCCAAGTCAACTGTCAGCTGTTGACAGCAAACATTAAAATGGTAAGAACTAAAGTTCTAAAGTTAAGTCAAGGGTGACATCTCTAGGAGCTGGACTGACAAGAAGATAATATGTGCTCTGTGTTTGTCTGAACATGGCAACCGTGCTGACAATCATTCTCAATCATCTATCATCTCATAGTTACATCTTTTCTTATAATTAAGAGATAATGAGTCATAATAATGTGAAAGGTCCCACTTTTTTCTCTGGTAAATGCTACGTATGTGTTTCAGTAAGAAGCCAACTCCTGTCTAATCTCTGCTATTGCACTGTTCCTACTCAGTGACAGAACCTTGTGTTAAATTTGAGCCAATACCTTCTGAATAGCCACACAGATGTGTTCATAGAGCACATTTGTATTAAAAAACTGAGACCTTCTGAAAGCTGGCCATGTTCTTAGGCTATGACTTATTCTTTTTTACTTTATTTTTATTTAGGCAAAGTTCTTATTTGGCTGTTTATGTTGAGATAATGTAAAACATGGATGCATTTGAGAAGTTTGGTGTCTTTAGATTTATAACTTGTAGTTTTGGGACTGGTACCTAAACTCAAACTAGCATTGGTACTGAAATGTCCAGACAATCCACAGAACTCGTTTGACGATTGTAACTCAAGTGTTACAATTTGTAGGTGGATAAAATGTCAAACCACATGAGTACATGAAATTAGCTCACTTACACACACACCCACAGACAAACAGCAACACGTACATACACACTATAGACCAACCTGTGCATTGGACCCTCAGTGTCTCACAGCTGAACTTCTGCTCTGCTCCACTCTCAGAGATGTAATAACCACTCTGTATGTCTCTGCCTCCGCCCAAGCGCAGTTCATCTTTACAACCTTTCTTGTTCTCACACAAATTCGTTAAAAGACTCATGAAGTCTGTCTTACTTTCTCGACAGACAGGTAAGGAGGAGCCAGAGTGATGATTGAGGATCAGGCCTCCTTCACATTTACCTGTCCACCTGACTGTGAGGAGGTGCATGACAGGTGCAGAGCTGCTGGGGTTTGAGGTGGGGGCAGCAGTGGCTGCTGGAGTACCACTGGGGCAAGAACAGTTGATGATGTTGCTGATGGTCTGAGCAGGGAGGGAAGTCTCTCTGATGTTTGGCCCAAGTGTTGCTTTGTCTGCTTCTTGGAGACAGACATTGGTTAGTATGGAGAACACAGACATCAACAAACTGATTCAAACGATCCAACAACTCTAAAGGGGGTATCACTCTGTTCTGGTATACATTAATGTAAAACATCTAGGGGATGTTCAAATCTGCTGGGTTCATGGGTTGACAACTGTAATAATGTAATTGAAGCTGGTGATATTTAGGATCTTTATACCACCAGAACAGCATTCTTATATATATATATATATATATATATATATATATATATATATATATATATATAGTATCCATGTTCCTGCTGCTAAATAATAATTATGATAAGAGGCTTATGAGGCTTATAAGAGATTATGATATTTATGGCGATCCCACCATTTTTTATTCAGCTACAAAGCTGTATAGGTGTTTAAATGTCTTCATGAGCATTTTTCACTTTTGTAATTAAAGAATCCGCACATATTTAACAACATGTTTTATTGCCTGGGAACTATTTATTACTCAAACTACCTCTCGGTAAAAACATTCAGAGCTCTGTCAGTTTTTCAAATGTCACTTTTTGATGCTCTGAACACCACAAACCCACTTTGATTCAGCGCCGCTGTGTTGGAGTGGTAGTTTCAGTGCTGTAAACAGAACTGAAACTATCTGCATGGGTAGTAAATGTGAAAATGTCTTGCTTTTTTAATTTGGGTGAAGTTCTATTAAAAGTTTTAGAAAACAATGAAAGTTTGTTTTTTTGTTTGCATTTTGAGAACGGGTTCAATGGAGTCAGTGAACTGTTTCTTTGTCTATGTTTCTCTGCTGCTCTCTTCTGTTCCTGGGCCACTAAACAGTTCTTATTATACACTTTATATACTCCAAGCGTGGTTATTAATCACTCTACATCCTGCCTTATCATTTCAGGGGACAGTT
Source organism: Xiphias gladius (assembly GCF_016859285.1). Classification (NCBI taxonomy): domain Eukaryota; kingdom Metazoa; phylum Chordata; class Actinopteri; order Istiophoriformes; family Xiphiidae; genus Xiphias; species Xiphias gladius. The sequence goes on along the minus strand of NC_053414.1, from coordinate 31,470,293 downwards.
GACAGCAGCACAGTAGGCTACTGATAAACTCTATCTAACCTCTCTAACTGATTTCTAAATGAAAACATGAACTTCTCAACATTTGTCGAGGCAGCACTTCATTTCTACACTAAATTCAACAAGCTCACTTCATTTAATTTAATGGGTTTAGCCCATAAACTTTATTACTCTTTTTGCATGCTTACTTTAAAACTTAATGCACTGAATGTGCTCCTACAGTTTTTTGGGGGGAATAAATAAAAAAAAATTACTTTTGGTCACTTTTTAAAAAAACTATAGTTCAAAGAATGAATCTAAAACGTTTGTATAACAAGAATTTCACAGGAAGGATGTAACCAGTGGGAGAAGAAGCACTGAGCTACTTCACTTCAGTAAAAGTATCAGTTTGGCAAAGTAGCCAAGTCTTGCATTCAAAATTTCAAAATCTTTACTTGAAATAGTGAATTGAAGAAGTACATTAGTATTATCAGTAAAATATACCTAAAGTATGAAAAAATATGAGTACTCATCATGAAGCAGAATGACCCCTGTCAAACTTTATATTATAACACTGTATAAAATATAATTGGGGTATTATTACAGAGGCATCGATTAACAATATAACAGTATGAAACAATGAAAATGTGTCAGCTGTACACACTAAGGATAGACTGGCGAACTCTCCAGGGTGTACTGAGCCTCTTGCCCAATGGCAGCTGGGATTGGCGTTTATACAACTTTCCTTGCGCACAAGTCTGTTTTGGTTTTTTTTGTCTTTTTTCTTTTTTTGTGTCTGCACCTGTTTGGTAATTTCCTGACACAAAAAAACCCTTTTGTTTGTGCCGATGTTGGAGGAGAGGCACAGCTGAGCCTGTGTTCATGCTGATTAGACAGTACGGTACAATTTTGTTGTTTATGGTTTATTTTGGCTGGAAATTGTACTTGCGTTAAAAGCTGCTTAGACCAGCTCCTATGGTTAACACAGGAGGAGGACAGTTTTCGTGGCTTTATTTTGCAGAAGTGCACACAGATACAGACACACACACACACACACACACACACAGACCTCTCCAAAATCAAAACACACCTTTCAGTAATATTAAGTGTGGCCTCTTTCTGTTTTTTTTCATCACTGAAAAATACTACTACTGAAAATACTGCTGTTCTACGTGATAAGTGAGATGCCAATAACAACTTGTAGAATTTCAGATATTTTCTACGCAGTCGATTATATACCTTCACAAAACAGCAAAAATGGAACCATCTTAACCTCAAAGTTAAAACATTTTTCTGTCATGTGAAAAGAATGCTTATAAATGCTTATAAGAATTATTACAGAGAATTTTCTTTTTTATTTAGTATTTGCCGTTATGGTTTACAGGCATAGAAGTATGTCCATATAATCATTAACACTATAAAGATGATCCATCCTATATGCTGTGAGCAAATAAAACATGTCGATGAGAATATTTTTTTCAAAAGTTACCAGATGCGAGGTTGTTTTTAATCTCAGCATAATGCTACATAGGCCCAGTTCGTAAACCTGTAATTGCCCTGGACCAGCAAAGCTCAACCTGAACTGCAATTATCTCTAAATAAATCCCAGACCTGACTCAACTCATTAATATAAGACCTGACACATAATTAAATATAGGTTCAGAGCTGCTTCTGGGCAGTGAAGGCAAAAGCTCGGAGCACATTCTGTCGGGGCGCAGAACGACAAGAGGTTATTAATTTGTAATAATCTCTCAAATAAAAATGCACTATTAGTGTGTTTTTATTTAGTTTTATCATTTATTTATTACCTCTTGTCATTGTAGGCCCTGTCAGTATCCTGTACCCCAAGCTTTTGCCTTTACTGCAAAGCAGCACCTCTGTGTCACTGAATTACAATTAATATGGATGATATTATTGGTAAGAATCTTCTTCAGTCTCATTGAAATTTGTATTTTGATTCAAATATCAATCTGCAGTTGATACAAAAATGTGCCACATTTAATATTAATTAAATGTGTATGTGATCTTGGAGAGGTCTGTCTGTGTGCCCTTGACAGTTATCTAAGTATATTATCTATTTGTATTTTATTTCATTTTATTTAATTTTTCAAATTTAATTTTATTCAATCTCAATTTGGTTATATTTCCCATGCTTTTCATTGCACTTTCAATTGCCTCTCTGTTTGAAATATGCTGTATAAATAATGCTGCCCCCTGTCTTGCCCTTTCTGCAACCTCAGTGAAAACACGAAAACAGACGAGGGAAAAAAAAAGACTTGTGTCCAATGGAAATTGTATCAAAACTGTGTTGGCCTCAGTGCTGGCTTTGCACCTGCAGGGAGATGGAGGGAAACGGAGCCCAAAATGTGTGACCTGTGAACAGGCTCGAGGTGGATTTCGACACAGACACATTCCCTGTATCTAGTTCAAAATTACACAAAGATAAAATTTTGCATAGTTCTGTTCTCTTCAAGTGTCCCACTAAGCTGACAGTCAACCAGCAAGAACAATAACAGCACACTGAAACTGAATTTACACATCATTGACTAATTACACCCATGATTGTCATGTCTTCATTGAAAAAGAAAAGATATTTACTTGAAATAAATCAGGTAGATTGCTTAGTCAATATTAGAAATTCTTTTTATAGTCAAAGCGAGTCCAAGCAGATTTTAAATTCAAATATAAAATAATCTTACTTCCTTAGCACCCTAGTAGTGCAGGTATGCAATCTGTCTCATACTGTACAGTATATTAAAGCATCTCAGTGGTTATCAATGTTATTTTTCCATTACACCCCCAAAAGAATCATGTCAAGTCTATTTTCAAAATTCCTTATTGTTTTCTCCATGTTAATTTCTCCAATCACGTGTGTGTGTTCATGAATGAAGATCAGATGATATTTGATCCCAGGCACAAACATATTACAATCACAATACATGTGTACGTGTGTGTGTGTGTGTGTGTGTGTGTGTGTGTGTGTGTGTGTGTGTGTGTGTGTGTGGAAGTGGATTTTCTACAGCAGTGACTGGTGGTTAGAGTCCACGTCCTCTGCTCCAGTGTTTAATTTCCATCAGTAGTATCTTAGTCATTCATTCCAACAATCACAGCTTTAACAAAGTTGAAACCTTCTGGCCTGGATTTGTCCCACAGTAATCTGCACATATTTTTGTGTCATTAAGCCAATGTTTGGTTTCAATTTACATTGGAAAATCAAGGCCCAATATTTTGTAGGTACTCAAGTCTGATGCCTTACAATCAGATTTGACTACTTTTAATTTATTTGATTAATTTATCTGTATAAATGTCTTTTAGTGTAATACAGTATGATTCGCTTCTCACAAGTACTGAACTTTTTTTTTCATTACAATGACAATCCTTTCACAATGAGTTTTGTACGGTGTTGTGATGCTTAATAATATCTTCAGTGCTCCACTTGAAGCAGCTATTTAGAGTTACACAACTACCAACAGGCCCTTACGAGATGTTCAGGCCTAAAACAGCTCACATTAATAACACTGCGTTGGTGGGAGCATTGTTTTATGTAATGCGTGATGATGAAATATGATCCAGAAGGTCGGTTTGAGTACAATAACAGATCTGTTTGAATTATGACTCCAACACACTGCACACAGATTTGAAATGTTGTGACAAAGGATTTTGCATCTGTGGAAAGTTATCATGTTGGCAGCTATTTTAACCTCTCCATTTATGTTACAAAGTCATCTAGCTGAAAGGTGTTTGAGCATGTATTTGATTGGCCAATGCAGCTGCTTGAAAGATGACATCATAGTATGTTGCAGCAAAAAATGATCCAGGATCTGGCTTCACAATGACAGACAACAGTCAGACTTCAGATAGAAATTTGAACTCATCTGTTGCACAAAGCTGTTTAGTTCTTGACCATCTTGAAGGAACAGTGTGTAGGATTTAGGTGGATCTATCGGCAGAAATGTTATATAATATTCATAAATATGTATTCATTTGTTTGTAATCACTTGAAACTAAGAATCGTTGTGTTTTTGTTAGCTAAGAATGAGCCCTTCATATCCACATAGGGAGCACGTCCTCTTCCCTGCTGCACTGCCATGTTTCTACAGTAGCCCTGAACAGACACACCAAAAGCTGCCTCTAAAGAGGGCCTTTGTTTGTTTACGTTACTTTAAGGCCATCGTAGGTTCTCCAACTAATTGGAAAGGGAGCAGTGAGGGGAGGGGTAATCAGTTGGTTGTAATCTGCAACATCACCACTAGATACCACTAAATCCTAGGAATAATTTGCTATGAATTCTGGGAAAATTAAGACTTTGTTCCAACTTAAAAACATGTCTGACCGAGCATTCACTCCAGCGGCCTTCTGGAAAAATTCATCAGCAACGTGAAATTTCACTGTGAAAATTTGGTTTAACGATACAAACAACTTCCAATAGCATAAAGACACATTGCAGTTCAGACCTTTGGCAGAGCTGCGGTAATGTGGTTTCTTAATATTGGCAGGGCTCAGTGTATCTTCTAAATGTCAGTCTGGCTCTTTGGAAAAACAAAAATGGCTGTTGATGTCCTCACTGATGAAGATGTCCAGCAGTTTACTGTGCTCTCGAAAAATGACCTGCTCCACAATATAGTTAACAAACCACATAGTTTCCTCTTTTTTGTAATTTTTATTTGTATTTTTTGTCATTTGGTGCCGCTGGCCTGTGAAGACACTGATTGTACCATTGAAACACTGCTCTCTGTCTGAGTTTACATGGGGCTAGTTTGGGTAACTTTTGAAGCTTAAAATAAGTCCGTCTTTATTTTGTGAAAGTAACTTGCATTACACTAATCTAAGAGCAAGATGAAGACTGGCTTAACACTGGAGACCAGTCTAAAATATCTTTGTCAAACCAGTCAAAGGTGCAACTTGTTTGATATCTGTCTGAATTGGAGCCCCCACTGTGCCAACAGAAAGAGAGACCCTTGCTTTTTTCACACACTATTAATGACAGTCTGAATATCACTTAACTTTTGTGAAATCTCCATAATAAGTATATAAGTATAAGTACCATGCAAAGGCTAAAAACATATGTACCTAGGGAGCCTGGCTGGTGTTTTTTTTTCTTTTTTAAAGTTTATTTTTTAAAATACATGCACATGAATGTGTAACTCATGTTTTCTACTTTTTAATGGGTTAATAGACCTTTTTCACAGCAGACAGTTTGACTTGTCCTACCATGCAAAGCACAGGTGTAATTAACATAAACTCTGAGTCTGTTCCATTGTGGTGATCTAGTGAGTCATGTCAGTGAGCCACCATACACAGCACCAGGGTACGTGATACATGAACACCGGAATGGAATGCAGCCACGATTCATGTTATCAGTCTCACCAGTTACACTACAATACAGTACACAAAACAGTGCATAGTTACTGAGGGACGAGTGAGGAAAGATTCAGGAGGGACCTGATAGTTGATGAGTAATTAATAATTAGTTCCCTAATGACAAAGACACCAGGACTATTAAAGGAGATAATGATGAGATACTACAGAACAGACTGGGAGATGCTATATTAATGAATCATGAGGTGATAATTAGTTCATAAATATATGTGAATCCACATACTGGCCGCTTTCCTCATGAGTCGTTCTTCATTAACTTTGAACCCACCGCTGAGCAGCAATAAACAGTAACTGATCATGTATTAGTGATCACTCAAACATTACTTCTTGTGCACTGTAAGGAAAATGATTCATCCTACGGAGTTACTGAGTAGTCCCTCATTACATCATCATTATTTCACAGTAAATTCCCTAAGAACAAATCAGAGACAAGAGGTTAAGTATAAGTATAATAAGTATTTTAATCATAATATTCAGGCCACATATACATTAATATTCAAATTAGTTCAAATTCACATTCACATTCACAGATATTTATGAACTAGTTATTACCTCATGAGTCATTAATATAGCATCTCCCAGTCTGTTCTGTAGTATCTCATCATTATCTCCTTTATAGTCCTGGTGTCTTTGTCATTAGGGAACTACTTATTAATTACTCATCAACTATCAGGTCCCTGAAGTGATACCATCCCACCTGTGGCTAACAAGTCCAACTGTCTGCTGTAAGGAAGGTATACTTCCTCTGGTAGAATGGACACATTTGTGTAGGCTGAGGTCTCCCTGTTGAACCAAACTGAGCGGCCTCTGACAGCCTGAGGTGAACAAAAAACCAACACCAAAACGGCACAACATCAGGACAACATGAAGAGCCTCATTTAGCTGAACAGTAAGCCCTAACTTCACTGTGATGTAGTTTGAAATTATAAAGAAAGGACTGGAACTACTTCCAGAGGATACTAAGGTGCTATTATTAGCATAAACCTGTGTACACTGATATTAAGTAGAAAATATTTTTTTAAATTGACTTATTATAAACTGTTTCATATGGAGATCATCAATGAGAGAAACAACTCTGTTTTTGTGAATAGTTTATACAGTGAACAGCAGACGTCATCTCCCTCAACTGTTGCTGAATTTACTATTTTCCTGAACTGAGCACTACGTGACTCAAACCTATATTATATTCAGATGTAGTCCAAATCTTCAAGTGCTTTTACACCCAAACAGAACATTGGTCAGTAGAACTGGGAGCCACACATGAGAAAACATTTCCTACATAATTAGCATGGAAGTCAGCTCTGGCTGGCAGCCCTCAGGCTGCTTTAGGCTGGCCATTCTGCAGGAATCTAGCCTAGGCTGGTAGCCCAGGTAACAAAGACTAAAGCTGCTGCTGCAATTAGACATTTTGACCTTCTGGGAAAAATCTTGGGCTAAAATGTGAATTCTTCATGTAAAAATGACAAATGTTTTTCACACCCTGTACTGTTTTTCCTCATATGTGTCTAATTTGTTGTGTATTGGATATATCAAGATGTGTTCTCATACATATTGTGTCGAATTTTTTGTCTAAACATTGCTAGTTTTCACACTTTAACGTATGACTTTTCAGTTCAATTCAGGCCTTGGAATGTCCCAGTATCTCTTAAGTTTAAGGTTGGGTGGGGTAATAAGACTGTACCAAACCAGTTTATTTGCCTGGTTCTTCATCAATATTTAGTATTTGCCAAAAATGATGTGCACTTACCAGTAGTCATGAGTAAAAGAGCTGAGATGGTGACAACAGTCCTGAAATCCATCACAGTACCGATGAAGACTTACAGACAGACAGGAGAGCAAACGGCACAAATCAGATCATATGCCAACAACAAAAAAACTGATGAGAGAGGAAACTGTGCAGAGGTGTAAAACTCCCCTCTCTCTCTTTCTCTTTCTCTCTCTCTCTCTCTCTCTCTCCATACAGTGATTCAAATCATCCCCCGGCCTGCTGCTGCTGCTTGTGCAAAAGTGCAGATTTCCTCCCTTCAAAGCGTGCTGGGTGAATAGAGTTAGAGAGGGGTGGGGAAAACAAAATGATGATAAGAAGGGAGGAAGGAGGAAGACGTAGGAGGAAGAGGTGAAGGGAACAGTAATGTGACTCTAGACTAAATCAACTTTTTTTTAAACATGTTTGCGAGTCATGAGCCTCTGCTCTGTGACACACTACACAAGTTACCAGTGCTTCGACAAGGGGGGCCAAGGCATGAAACACAACATGCATGATGGACTCATATATAAAAACTGTGCATTAATGATTTAGCAAATGAAATAATCATACTGACGGATAAATGTAAAACTGCAAATTATAAGTCCTGGTCCTAATTTTCCCTGTTGATATTTTCTGCAGTGTAAAGAAGTCTCAAAAATGATTTTTTAATATGCAAGAATTGAATTATAGTTTGTTCTTCAGTTACAACTGAGGAAGTCTTTCGGATAGGTGAAGTGAAACTTCTTCAAGAACCTCAAGCAAGTCCAGCTGCCTTCATATAGCACTTAGTTTGCCAGTGTTTGGCTACACTGAGTTTGTAACAACTGGACAAGCAGCAGGCTGCAGACAGCTTCATTTGATGATGCTGAAATGAGTAACAATAACCTGTCTCACTAGTCTTGAATAGTTGAATAAAATAAAATCCTACATGTGGTACCACATGTAGGATTTATTTTATTCTTTTATTTTTTGGAATCTGATATTTATCATTTAATCCATCAATTAAGGTAGTTTTGAGTTATGTTGCATTTAAAAAAAAAATATTGGTATTTTTCATTTTCTGTTCTTGACTTTAGATTTATGTCATCTTAACTAAGATATATTTACAGTATAAACACATTACTGTTTGTGTTAAAAAAGTTAAAATTCTTAATTTTTAATGTTTTTAAAAAAAATACATGTATACAATTTCTCTGAAAGAGCGTCCTGTGGAATTTGTCAGTGTTTTACCTGAATGTCACTGGTTAATTTAAAAACGTCTCTGAGGCACAAATTTTTACTTAATTGAAACACAATTCAGACAAATACAATTAGAGAGGGATGATTCTACTTTTAGTACAGTGTCCGGCACTATAATGACAATAATGCAATGACAAGAGTCTAACCTCATATTAAATGTCATAATATTTATTAGTTTGTCTTAGGTAATTTAATTTACTTATTGTATGTATGTATATAACATAGCTATTATATAAAATGTATTGCGTATTTGTGGTTTTGTGCTTACTATTAAAAAAATGCATCAGTAAAACAATAAAAGGAAATGACAATGTAAACACTGAATCCTATTCACCCTGCTGCCGCCTGGCAAGCAATACACAAGTATCCGCTGCCTGGTAGTACATCACATTTCCGGGCAGGTTATTTCTCAGGCTGTGAGACTACTGAATTCATCCTCCACACTCCACGAAAATGGTTTTATTTTTATGACTTGATTATTTATTGTGATGAGATGTTTGAACATTCAGTGCTGCTGAAGACTTTCTATAGAATATTTTCTACAGTGTGCCATATTAATTTCAGCCATGTTATTTGAGTGCTGATATACCATGAAGCAATGCTTCAACCCTGTAAGACAACAAGTTTCCAACATGTACTGCACAGTTTTTGGAACCTTGTTTACGTAGGAAGAGTGATACATCATCTCCTGCTTCTGTCACAGGTGAAATATGTTCTCCTGATTAATCTCAACTTTGACTGCACACAACGTCTACTCCATCACCTCGATCACCCCGATCACTCTCATTTTCTCTCATCATCCGCCTTTGGTTTACGGCGCTGTAGAGATGTCAAAAGCCCCATCAACTTTCACCTCCGCCTCTTCCTCCTTTCTGCTCTGCATCTTCTTTCTCATCAAACACATATCAGCACATATCACACAGGTCGCTCAATCTTCTCAGGAGTCAGGAGCATTTGAACTGACATGACATTAGGAAATGTAGTTTTCATTCGAGTTTGAATTTCCCCTCATAGGGATGACCCAAGATGGTAACAAACAGCTCATATGTCTGCAAGACTGAAATGTTAACTGACAAATATTCTGTTGATCATTTATAGTTTTACACACCATCAGTCAGAATACAATGTCTAGCAGATGATGTCAAAACAGCAAAGACAACACTTTGAGATGCTTTTTCTTTTCAAACATTCAACTCAGAGAGATCTTCAAAAACACCAACATCAGCCTGTTATGAAAAGAAAAAAGACATTTGTAACAAGCAAAAAGACCAAACTTTTCAAAGCTTATAGAGCAGTGCTTCTGAAAGTAGCTGGCTGGATCCCAAAAAGGGTTCATGAGAGGAATCTGCACTGTAAAAATGCCAACTTACATGTATGTTCTCTGCCATAAATAACAATTACAAAGAGTTAGGCCTTAGAAAGTTAAATTATCAGCATTAAAAATAAAAATTGAAATTATACCAACAAATCAAACTCGTCTCTTACTATAACAAAAGTGAGTGAATCCTGATAACTTAGAATTTTAATCTGTATTACAAAGAGAGAAAGTTGTGTTCTTTAGCTGGGGAACACAGCTATGCTTACTTGATACACTGAAAAATCTCATAATAAGTTATATTCAATAAACTTTTATTTTACTATTAGAATAAATTGATATAAGTAAACATTCTGTAAAGTGATTGCATAAAATGATAACTTTTCTCTAACTTGAGTTAAAAGAAATTAAAATTTTGAGTTGGATGAATTAAAAGGACAAATTAAGTTTGGAGTTTGTTGCTCTCAAAGTCTGAGTTTTCTCAGGTTTTGTAGTGTGTGTGGGGTTGCTAGAAAAAAAAAAAAAAATCGAATTCTAGTTTTCCAGACTTCTAAAGATGGTTCAAATCAAACAGTCTGGAAGCAAAAATCTGTTTGATTCTCTGATTTAGGTGTTCACAACTCAGAGTCATGGCTGTGATGTAATGAGGAAAGTACAAATTACTTTATAGTAATGACTCACACATGCAAAATGTTAAGGAACTGCCTTAGTAGAGTATATACAGTAAATCTTTTAGTGTGACTTATTCCAGTCAGTAGTCTTGTATTTAACACCAGGTCTGCTGGCTCTTTCTCTTGTTCAAAATCTCTCTTTACCAAACCAGCCTAAAGCTCCTCACTTGTCACGTCAAATGACTATTGATTAAACAAAACAAGAAATTTGAATACATAACCTTGGACTTGTGATGGACGTTCTTCACTATTTTCTGACAGTTTATTGCCCAAATGATTAATCAATTAGAATAGAAAATATCTGGCAGATTAACTTGTGATGAAAATAATCATTAGTTGCATTGCTAGATTGGTTCTATGTTATAAACTGTGAATGGTTTGAGAGGTGATATGAATTACATGATTACATTTGGGGAAGACTAAACGTGTGGCAAAAAAGCATCAGTTAACCAGTCACATACCAATGAAATTCAGTTATGTAGTGTGGTACAGTGTGTGACACATTATGATAAATGAGAGGAAATGTAATGGGGTAATCTCTGAAAACTTCTGTGAACAGGAAGCATTTAATCAGTGACTATTGCTACAATTGTGCTGTATTTAATAAGGAAAGAATCTAAATATGCAAATAAAAAAAGATGTTGAAATATTTTTGGAAAAAAATGAAACAAATTTAATGAGCAGACAGCCATAGGTCAAAAAAGATAATTAGTTATGGTTTATATTGACAACGGTACATTTTAGTTTTACCTGATAATGACTATTTATTGACTTTAGAGCCAGAGACAACTAAGATTGTGACCCACGTACACACGATATGCATATTCTATTGTATTCTATTCTATCGTGTTTTCTTGTGGTTTCTTGCATGTTGAATTATTTTCTAATTTGACTTGTGGTTCCTGACTTAAATGATTCAAATTGTGCAGAACTTGTTTGCTCTGCCAAAACCACAACCCGATCGAATTTGAAAGGGACATCAACAACACTGGAAGAAGGCCGACTGTTGGATGTGGTGTGATGAGACATGGTGGAGTTTTTTTTACCAGAAGCTGCAGAGTGAGGAGAGCACACAAAATGAGAGGATGGTTTGAAAGGAAAAAAGACAAAACTAATGGCTATACCATTAGTATATAAAGAACATGAGTGGAGATGTCCACCAGGACATGTGTCACGTAATCTTATGGATTATAGACAGATGAAAGCACGGGGATATTTTTCTGCAACTATCAACACCTGCCCAGCTTTCCAAAGGCTGAGAGGGAAAAATTCACACCAACAGCTGAGCTGTTGTTTACAGCTGTACAGGATCATGTAGTTAAGGGTTCTGTTCACACAAATTTCAAAAACCATATTTTATTAGTAACCTCTGCTGTTAGCGATGCACCTATAGTCATTTTGGTAGGATATTTCTGCCTCCACCCCAGTGCAGTGGAGGTGAATGGCATTTCATGCTCAAAGCATTGAAAAAATGACATTTAAAAAAAGTCAACGTCCCTTTAGGGAAAGAGTGTACCCACTACTGTGGGTTATCCACAGACGTCACAGTAGTTCCAGAGAAAATTATATATAATAGATCTATCTTGAAAATAGACTAGATTCTTACTTGTACAGAGTACATGTGATAACATCATGTGAGGATCTCATCCCATTTCGTACCATACATCTCTATTTACTGTGAAGCAGAAAGAAGATACCCCAACATCTAATCGACATATCAGGATTTTAACTCTATGCTCAATGTGAGCCAACCCCGGAAGTGTCTAGACGTCCTCCAAGATCATATTCTTAATATACATTTACAATCTATTAATCTATAATTGTCATCCTTCCTGTCTGTACTTTAATTTTACTATGCTGCTCTGTTCTGCATGTCTGTTGCTCTTCCTTGGGTTTCTTCCATTTTTTTTCCTGTTAAAGGGTTATTTGGGGAATTTTTCTTTATCTTAATTGAAGGTCTAAGGACGGACATTGTTGTAATGCTGTACAAATTGTTAAGCCCCCTGAGGCAAATTTATGATTTGTGATATTGGGCTATATGAATACAAATGACATGACTTGGCTTAATGTCCTAATGTGACCTCTGCCCCACAGGCTCTGCTAATTCCAGTGAAATCTAGTTTTGATTTTCGACTTTGATCATTTACCAGAAACACTGTACTTGACATTCCCATTGGCTGAGTGTGGCTGCAGTGTCACTGCAGCACGTGTTGTGTAGGTGTGTGTACAGTAGGTGTGATCAAAGTGATTGGAGCAAAGTGATTTTCTGTTTAACATGGTAATTTGATTAAAAACAGACTCAATCTGATAAATATTTAGGCAACGAAATTGCTTCAAAGTAACAATAAAGATGACGTTTTCCATTGTATTATTAAAATATTTTCTAATATCAATTTAATTCGTATCATATTTTGATAGAATTTGGATAAAAAGAAAAATCTAGTTTCATGTGCAAATTGTTACAGTAAATTGCCAATATTTCTTAATGTGCAGTTTGTTCTTCATGCTATTAAACGAAAAGCTCTTCAGTACTTGGAAATGACAACTCAGAGCATTTTAATTTAGATCAACTTCAGTTTACTTATTCAAAACCCAAAAAAATGAGAAAGAAAACAAAAAAGACTCTTTAATAATCTAGAGTCATCATTATCATCATATAATTCCTCAGCATCAGAATGTTTTTTCCCTCTGGATAATATTAATGCAAGACTATAATAGAGCATCTCCCTTGTGTTTCTTCTAAAACATTGCAATATTATTATTACTGTCATCCTCTCTGGGACAATTAGGTCCTCAGTACAAACCCCATACATCATTCAGGTCCTAAAGCTGGACATGAAAATTTTGTAATGCTAATGAGTATTTTAGTCCCTTCATCTGAATTGGAATCACCTTGTTGGGTTGATGCAAAGTCAACTAAAGCCAGCTGAGACACCACTGTGTGTGTGTGTGTGTGGTGGTGGGGACAGCTGACGGATTGTCAGCTGGTGCCATCGTGTGGAGCTATGTGGAAGCAGCTCGAGTGGAGCTTAACAGCAGCTCAATAGGGGCGTGCATCCATCACATGCATTATGCTGTCAGACTGTCAGATTATCTGTTTGACTAGAGGCCCGTATTACGTAGCAGAATTTGGTGTTAGCATGTAACATAACGTTTAACCCTGGGTTTTCATGGTGGTGACGGTGTTTCACTTCTTACCAGGGTACAACGCCATGGTAACTTATGCTGCGTGCCTAACCTGCTGCGTAGCAGGTTAACTTCAGAGGATCAGATCAAAACCTGTAAACAGCCCAAATAAGGACCAAACAGATCACAGGAAAACTACAGTCATTATTTTACAGGATTCTGACATGGACAAAAGAGTTTACAAAAAAGTGACGAATAATAAAGAGCAATAGATATTTTACAGATCAGTCAAATCTATTTGCTGTTTGAGGTTTTCATGTGTCACTCTGGTTTTAAAACAGAGCTTCTTACAAATAGAGGGAGAGTTTATCCCACTAAATAACTACATAATAACTATTATAGCTTCATTTTGCATGAATCTTTAATTCTCGATAGAATTCCTGACAGTGTCGCTGATTTTACACTGTCATTCCATCACTGCAGCTCAGAATAACATCAGGAGACTCTGTGACGATATTTGGAAATAAAAACCTAACCTTCCAATGTCTTCCTTTAGAAAAAATATCCAAACATTGTTCACTATTTCCCATGATTATAAATGAACATGCCAGTCAGATTGACCTCATCAGACATTAGCTACTTTTCTTCTCTTCTCTTCTCCCCTTTCCTGTCCTCTCCTCTCTGGCAGCAGAAACAGTCTGACATTACTTTTAATTAAAAAAAAAAAATCTGCATCACATATTCATAATAGTTTGTTCATCATCAGACAGAAGTGCAAAAAATACTCACTACAACTTAATAATAATGTCTTTACTTATTTACAGTATATACTTAGCCTGACTTTAATAATTAATTGTCTAAAAAATATTATATAAATTATTTCTAGTGTTTCTTTTCTATTCTAGTTATGTGATCATATATTTTACATTTCACCTTGTTGAATTCAGATAGCGCTGTAACCTAATTCTGCAAGTGTCACCGTTTCTTCTCATATCATATTAAGTACTTTAATCATGGTTCTGACGATGTTGCTTTTAACTAACAACTCTGCCTCTATCACCTAGATGGACTTGTAGTCGGACAGGAAACCTCGGAGTTAACTGAGCCAGTTGACAACCAGCTACATAATACAGGTAATCCAGGACAGCCAATGTTAGGCTCAGTGAAGCAAGATAACAAAAAAAAAATGATGAACAAAAAGAAAACAAACAAAAAGTATGTTGAAGTTGCTTCGTAGTACAGGCCTGTGCTGATAGATCTCATGTTTGGTTTTACTAGACCTTGTAAACAAGGTCTAGTAAAACCTAGGCCACGTAAACAAGGTCTAGTAAGGCTCCCCTTTAGAAAGATGTATAAATTGTAACTAATGGCTTATTAATGGTTAATTAATCCTTTACTAATTTTATAGATCAGTTATAAGCTTATAATAAGAACACACTGTGGGTTGGCAGCTTTGCTGATGTTTATCCTTTTCTCTGGTAATAATGCCATTATAACTGTTTGTTATCCATTAATAAATGTTCATGGTCTCTCATTTTTATAATACGTCATCAAGTCTACGTCGTCGTCGTCAACTTTAAATATGTTTCAATTACTTCATTTGTAAGGAGACATTAATGTGGAGATCAGTTTTTACCAAATAGTCAAACAGCCACTACTGCGGGTAAAACTGCCGCTTGGGCTAACTCAAAAAACACAGGAGCTATTCACATCAAAGAGTTAACAGGATATGTTGTACGTCTTACTAGACACTTGGTCAAAATGCTGACGTGAACTAAAAAGATTTTAAATAACATATCACAAATATAATGTAATATGCCTCAAATTACAAATCTTATGTTATACTAAATTAACTTACTGACGTTAGTTAGGTCAGCATAGTCGGATATTTCCATCTCATTCTAAACTGCATGAATACTCGAAACTCTGAAACACACAAGCGTGTCTCCATGCACGCAGATACAAAATAAGACAAACTCCTAACTACAAGTCACTAGTCTGAAAGCACCCCACAGTCACTAACAAATTTTTCACACAACTGAGTGATGGGTTTATGAAGAGCTGCTGCAACAGTCCAGAGATTTTTCACAAGCTGCAACCCAACAAGTTGTTCTTACTTATGACTTGAATTATAATGCTCCATAGATAAACTCATCTATGAATCATTAGTACATTATTTATCAACCATGTATGACACTTTTAGTTACAACTAATTAACACTTTATAAAGGCTACCTAATTAGAAGGCCATTCTGAATTCGACCCAAAATAACTGCTCTACCTACTAATATAAACACAAACTACCATCATTCTCAGGTAACAAGTCTTCTCTTCTTAACATTTGTTGATCTATTTTTCCAGATTAAACAGCAGAGGGCAGTTTTGCCTGTCAGAATGATACCCCAACATCTGCCCATGTATCAGAGCCTTTCTGCTATAACATTTAATGTTTCTTTCAGTGCAGCCAGTGTATCAGTGCTAAATAAATATCTATCCTGAAACACTGCTGATTGATCTGACAGAAGAGTTATCCAACCTATCTTTCGAAGATTTTTACATTGGCTATTTGACTCATATAATGCCTTTGCTGCAGAACATTTTCTGGCACCATAGAAATGATCACCAGGGTGTTCCCTCTCCTAGACATTTTTAAGAGTCCAGAGAGCTGGCCCATAACATCAGCCAGGTTTTTAGAGATGTAAGGTTCAGAAACATAACAACTGTGCTGTCCTAACTTGGTCACACTTTGTCGCTCACATGGTTAGATGAGGTTTGTCCATGTTGTCAAAAGAAAGATGTTACATGACCACCCAGACTCTTTTGAATGTTAAGTGATCTGTGGGAAATGCAGTGCCAAAACGCCCACTGTCCTCTACAAATACAACTACACTTCCAATCAGCCTTTTGACTTTCAAATGTTGTCATAACATTGGATCTTTAGTTGTTCTGTAGAAATACATCTTCATTTTTCTATATTATACAACACACACTCAAGTTAAGCTTTGAATATGAAGAAACACTAAGAACGGACAGTAGGGACAACATTTTTGAATGAAATGTCTATGAAAAAACAACCTTTTTTTCATCACGTTGCCCATCATTTCAATTACTTATGATAACTGATCTGTGGATATGGTAGATAAACTGTAAAACAAGCAGTCAGACAGGTTTTTAACAGAAGAAAAGAAAAACAACAGTGGACACGTCCGCACCCTAAAGGAGACCCAGAATTATCTCTAGTAACAGAAAAAACACTGTCATGATATCACTGATCGGCTGATGTTTCACACACTGCTGCACTACTTATGATACTGCAGCTGGGACAGATCCTTACTGAGGCTTGACCACCAAATACATCTCTGAAATACTGCAGCGGCTAAAAATCACTTCTGACAAAAAGAGGATTGTCAGGGGAACATTTTCTGACATGCTGTCTCATGAAATAAAAATGACTGCTGATAAAATCTTTATGTTGCTGCTCTGTAGATATGTATACGGCATACTGCCCCTCTTTCAATCATACAACTAACTGTTACGCCACAACGACTGTCCAACTTTCTTCATCTTTTCTAACTATAATTTAATTACTGACTCATCTCAGTACTCAATTTAAGCTCCCTTTAATGACTCCTGTTTGGCTTTCAGGTGGTAGTTGCTCAGGAGGTAGTGTGGGTTGTCCACTAACCAGGAGGTTTGTTCAATCCCCAGCTCCTCCAGTCCGCATGTTAGTGTCCTTGACCCTGATGGCCGTGCCATCAGTATGTGAGAGTGTGTGTGAATACAATGTATGAATGGGTGAATGAGGCATGTAGTGTAAAGCACTTTGAGTCGTTGATAAAACTACAACAGCGCAATGTAAGTGCAGTCCATTTTCCATTTGTTTTTGGGGACAACCCCCCCCCCCAAAAAAAAACTAAAGTGTAAATAACAATACAGTATTTTAGAGGCTGGGACCAATTTGGATTCAATTCAATCACTTCAAGATACAGCTTTTCTAATTGATGAAATGAATATCATATTTTCAACACTTAATATGTTGAATTTCCAAAATATAGTCTGTATGTGACATTATGGGCACTTTAGTTTGAAGACATACCTCCTGACATTGTTACAGCATCACAGAATTCCCTCCAATCCACCTACTTCACTGATGATGTTTTGAGCTGGGAGAACATTTAGGACTTGAGGGCATGACTGGGATGCTTCAACAATAAAGGGACAGAGAATGTTTACCTGCAAATGTTTAACTGCATAACTGCTTTACAGCTAGTGATGATATTAATAAAGTGCTCTGAAGTAGCTGAGAGGAGATGTAAAAGATAAAATATGATTAGTTTGATGGTTATTCAGAAGTATAACAGAAATTTAGAGAGGGGGTGTCTACTTTTATACATCATTAAATGATCTTTAATCAGTTACCTACATTGCAGTTTCATATATATATATTTTTGAATTGATTCAATGGACGCTGAACTGATTGCCAAACTTTATATTTTCTCTTCATTAAACTATACAGACCACATCTCATTATCTCAACGATAGTGTGAACCTATAGATATAAAAAAATTTCATCTGGTAATCAATGTCAAGCATCAGTTCATGTTCAACGAGCAGGTGTGGAGAGGAGGAGAGTGATGGAAGTGAGGACAGATGAAGAGGCGATGAAGCTCGGGGAATGAAAGAGAAGTGTTGGAAGGGAGAATACAAACAAAGTAGAAACAAAAAAGTAAAACAGAGTTTGCTTGTGTGTTGATTCAAACTGCTCTGTGAATGACAGAGAGTCCAGCAGGTATCATTTTCTCAAGTCAGGGTGTTACTACAGGACAGCAGTGCTCCTAACTCTCCCCTACATATCCATCACACTATCTATACTTTCATTGCTAACACTTCTCTTAGCACAGAACAACACACTTCATCAGTGGGGATTTGCATTTCCTGATAAACAGGCCTGGCTCAGTGTATTTGCTGTAAATGGTCCAATCCCCCCAGGTCCCCAAAACAAGTAACATTTAAAAGGTGAATAGAGCTGTAAGACTGAAATGCTTTATTTCAGTTGGTATTGTGTTAATTGGACAGGTGGGCAATCTAAGATATGTAATGTATGTTGTAGCAAACATCTACCTTCCACAGGCGTACATTATGTAATATTTTACAAACAACTGCTAGTACTCCCTTCATGTCTATTTTTGCTAGATGTTTGTAATTTTTATGGAATAAGCTAAATACATGAAACTGCAAATGGAAGATATGGTACCAAAGATAGCTAACAACTGAAAATAAAATCTCCCTATATCTCCAGTTGCCATCTTTATTAGGATTAAGGAATGCACCTTGGGGAAGGTTTTAAAATTTTAATGCACTACAAACTTTTCGTTTGGAAAGGTTTGATAAAGACTCATCCATTTCTTTAAGCTGCACTAATTTTTTTTTTTTTATTAACAGTGGATCAGATGACTGTGTAACCAAATGCAGTGGTGAACCCACATACTATAATAACCATGCTCTGCTGAGTCTTTTAAAAGCCTCTTTTAGCACATTGTGTTGGTTTTTCCAACCAAACTCTACTCTCAACAACCTTGCTTCCAACAGCAGCAGTTATTTTCAGAGAAAAAGCTCTGATTAAGCATCTGTCTACTACCTGGTCAGCAGCAAACAGCAGACAGACACAGTTAGAGACTAGCTGGTGAACATAGCGGAGCATTTAGCATTTAGCAGTTTCAGCAAACTATTGTAGCCACAGCACTGTGCTACTGACAGTTTGAGCTGTTTGACAACAAACTGTAGTAACAATGGTACCAAGGCTCAGTCACACCAGCATTAATCAGCAAGTTCAACTTTGGAAAACTTTGACTCCCACATTCGCACCGCTGACCAATAGCATCCTGTCTGGACAGAGTTGACCCTTGAGTGAACGGAGAGCTGTGTATCACCACTCAGTTTTACTGAAGCTCCCCTCTCAGAGCATAAACTGCTCTGCAACCGAGACATGGTTTACACAGTAACTGAGCTGACAAGCTTGTTTAGTTTGGAGAGCCTTTTTTCTCTCCTTTGTGAAATGATGAACAATCCTGAGAAGAAAACACCAGTCAGAGAAAACTGAAAAGAAGCTTGGTACACGACTATTGTTCCCAGTATGTTAGTGGTTAGCTCGTCAGCTACAGTAGTTCAACACAGTTGTCACTACGTCTCCAAGCTTGAACAACATACTTCGCTGTAGCACTCTCTGGTGTAAGCGGGCCTTTACAATGATGGAGAAGGAAGCACAGCTGCTGCTAACTTCCTCTGTAAACATTAAATTCAAGGAAAAAAACAAAAACAAAGCCGTGTCATCATCTTTGGTTAAAAAAATTAAAGGGTGACTGGTTTCTGGAGATACTGGTGATTATTCTGCCCACTGTCCATGGATAACTGTGCATCATGAAATTCACTTGCAACTCTTATCTGTGGACACATTTATGTTTGGAGTAGGTAAGTGTCTGGAAGAGCTGATAAATGAGGCAGCTACAGCTGAGAATATGGTTCCCTCAAAATCCTGCATCTTACAGTCTTACAGAACGTCAACAGTAAAACTTGAGTGACAAACTGTTTACAGTCCCGGTTGAAATTATTGGCACCCCTGAATTTTGAGTACAGAATTTAGAATATATTCAATAATAAATGCAAATTAAGCAATTTTGTATAATCTAAAAAATTTAATAAAATGGCCAAGGTTATTGAACAAAGGAAAATAAGAAAACAACACTTGAATAATAGTGAAATAATAAAAACACAAAATATATCCCAGACACAATTTTTGGCACCCTTCACTAATGTTTGGTTGCATAACCTTTGGCAACAATGACAGCCTCTAAACGTTCCTTGTAGCCATCTATAAGCTTGCACCTGTCTACTGGTAGTTTCTTCCACTCTTCCACTGCTAGGCATTCAAGCTCTTAAGTTTGCATGAGCCCTTTTTTGGCAGATTTCAGCTCTCTCCAAAGGTTTTCAATGGGATTTAGGTCAGGACCCATTACTGGCCAGTTTAAAACAGTCCATCTTTTCCTTTTAAACCATTCTTTTGTGCTGCTGGATGTGTGCTTTCGGTCGTTGTCCCGCTGAGAGACCCAAGACCTTTGCCTCAAAATCTCCACCATTTTTTTCTGTAGGTAGGGTGTTCTTTTCCTTGTGGGCTTCACTTCGTCACCTATAAACAAACTGATGCACTGCATTCCCAAAGTGCTCTACTTTGGTTTCAACGTTATACCAGAAAGACTGTGGCTTATCTATGAAAGTTTTGCAAACTTTTGTTTTTGCCTTTCTTTCAATAGTGTTGTCTCCTTGGCCTTCGCCCATTGAGCCGTACTTAGTTTAGTGTGCAGCGTCTGGTATGGGCTGAATCCACCACTCTGGATTGCTTCAGGTCAGCCTGAAGCTCTTTAGATGTCTTGCGTGGTGTTTTTTCCACAATCCGCATCCCGCTTCGCAGTCTGCTCTAATTGAGTTTCTTCACCACATCCTGGAATTGTCTTAACAGTTTTATGACTGTGAAACTTCTTGATAAAATTACAAACTGTTGAAACAGGGATTTCAAGATCTTTGGCGATTGCGTTGTAGCCTTTGGAATAGTAATGTTTTGATAAGAGCATTTCTGATGCTCTCAGACAGCTCTCTTCTTCACCATTGTGAAAAAGAAACATCATTCATTGGTTAATTCAGATAATTTGAACACTGAAAATTATGAACAGGTGAGTTTTATGTTTTTTTTTATTTGTTTGAAGAAATAATTTAAATTCATCAAAAGGGTGCCAATAATTGTGTCAAGTCTACATTTTAACTCCATACTTTCTATTTCACTATATGAAAGCATTTTTTGTTGTTTTTCAATAACAGGACATTTTATTAAAGATACTGATTATACAAAATTGGTTAATTTGCATTTTTTTCTGAAAATATTCTAAATTCTGTACTTATAATTCATGGGTGCTAATAATTTTAACCAGGTATGTACGCCATACTGTGTGACAGCATTTCACTTTTCCATTTTAGCGGCATTTTATGAGCCCTATGATGATGAAACTAGGACATAAATCTTCCGTTATGAGCTGTTTCTCAGTGCAGACTGTGCTCATGAATAACAATGTGAAGCAGACAGATTCTTGTCACACAGCTACTGGAAACTGTTTGATGTTACAAAGACTCATTTCTGACATGTATTTGTCTTAACGGGGAGTGCACTTGTGTGTTTATAAAGGTCTTTCTGATTGCCAAATAGCAACATGCACACACTTGAAATGGAAGAGGAGGAAGAAGGGATCGATGGAGAAAGGGAAGAGAGCGAGTGTATGAAGGACCAGATACAAGTGTGTTAACATTTAAACACAACGCAACAACCTGAGAGTTGGTGGGTCGTAGGGTGACAGAGAAAGGGAAAGGGAAAGATAGAAAGGCATAGAGATAAATAGACTGAGAGAGAAATTTAGAGAAAGAGAGAAATAGTGCAACAAAGATGAGTAAAGTGAGACACCTCTTGAATCTGGGAGCATGGGAGACAGAGGAGGGAGGGCAGAAAAGTTAAAAAGACAAGAGGAGGACAAGGAATTAGGTTGGGGAGTGAGGGGGCAGCAAAGAAGGGAAGAATTTATTAGAAGAATTGAGACATAGGAGCAGTAGTGCTTTCAGGAGTACGGCTGTGGAACTCCATATCCTGGTCTGTAGATGGGTCTCCCCGTTGGTGACTGAGAATTGGAATAGGGTGGCCCGGCAGGGTAGCTGTAGCCGCCGTAGCTGTAGGAGGCTGGGTAAGGCGCAGGGACGCTCTGGGGGTGGCTGGGGGTGTACTGGCCAAATGCTGAGCCTGGGTGTGGGGCAGGGAAGGAGGGCTGGCTCGGGTAAGGGCAGGTGGCTGAAGCTGGAGGCCCGAAAGCAGGCATGGGGCCAGAGTAGCTCCCTGCCGGGGTGAAAGGTGAGCCGGAACCTGGGTATGGAGGGAACTGTGAGGGGGGATTGGCTGGGCCGGAGCCTGCTGCTGCCGCTGCAGGTAGGGGGTTGGGTTGGGAGACAGGGTAGGGGCTGTAGGGGAGGCCGGAGGAGCACACTGCAGATGAGGAGGCTTGCTGAGAGGCGTTTTGGTAACTGGAGGACTGAGGTTTGGAGTTCGGCTGTTGCTGATTTGTCGTCGTCGCTATTGTTGTCTGTTGATTCCATGGTAAGGGCGTGGAGATGGGGTCCTGGCTGATGCCTGCTGATGATGTAATGGTGGTGGGATTGCCCCCACTCCTCTGTCGCAGGATCTCCTGGAGTTTCTCTATCCGCACCCGTCTTTTGTGAGCAAGTGAGCGCAGGGAGAGGAACCGATCAAGGAAGGAGTCCAACGGCAGAGAGCCCTCCAGAAACTCATCAGCTAGAGCCTGGAGACAGACACACACATCCAGTAATAGTGATGAATACTGCTGAGTACATCATACTATCAGGGCTGCATAATTATGGGTAAAATGTGAGCAACATATTCTCTTTTTATTATTATAAATGCATTACATATTTTCATTATGAAGATAGAAAAACAATATGATCATTACTGAAATGTGATACTCGTATTAACTTTACAAAGCCATGGTACCAGCTTCTCACAATAAAAACGACAAATGTAAACAAAACACATACAGTGCTGTAGGATCTAACATGACAGTGCAAACCAAGGACACTGTAAACCTCAATCATAATCCTTTTTTCGGTAGCCAACTGAAAATATAAAACAAAACTTGCATAATAGTGAGATAATATAAACATAAAATGTACCCCAGACACATTTATTTGCAGCCTTCACTAATGTTTGGTTGCATAACCTTTGGCAACAACGACAGCCTCTAAACGTGTCTTGTAGCCTTGTAGAAGCTTCTTGCACTTGTCTGCTGGTAGTCTCTTCCACTGTCACATTGCTATGCATTCAACCTCTTTTAAGTTTGCATGAGCCCTTTTTTGCAGTGGCAGATTTCAGCTCTCTGATAAAACAGTCCATCCCTTCCTTTTCAACCATTCTTTTGTGCTGCTGGATGTGTGCCTTAGGTCGTTGTCCTGCTGAAAAACCCAAGACCTTTGCCTCAAATCTAGTTTTCTGACACTTTTTATTCTAAAATGCCTTTGTAATATTCTGATTTCATCATTCCTTTGATTATTTTACTGCCTCCAGTACCAGACGCAACAAAGCAGCCCCACAGCATGATAGAACCTCCACCATGTTTTACTGTAGGCAGGGTGTTCTTTTCCTTTTCTCCCAAAGAGCTCTACTTTGGTTTCATCTGTCCCAAGAACATTATCACAGAAAGACTGTGGCCTATCTATAAAAGTTTTTGCAAACATTAGTCTTGTCTTCTTGTCCCTTTCTTTCAAGAATTTTGTCCACCTTGGCCTTCGCCCATGGGGCCTACTTGATTTAGTGTGCAGCGTATGGTACAGAAGCTCTTTAGATGTCTTGCGTGGTGTTTTTTCCACAAGCCGCACAAACCTTCACAGACATTTCTTCATTGAGTTTCTTCTTAACATCATGTTCTGGAAATGTCTTAACAGTTTTATGACTGTGAAACTTCTTGATAACATTACGAACTGTTGAAACAGGGATTTCAAGATCTTTGGCGATTGTGTTGTAGCCTTTGGAATTGTCATGTTTTTTGATAATAGCATTTCTGGTGCTCCAAGACAGCTCTTGTCTTTGCCACTGGGAAAAAGAAACTGGAAACAATCAGCCCCTTTTTATGCAGTAAAACCATCATTCATTCATTATTCAGGTCACATGAACTCTGAAAATTAAGCACCGTTTTTTTTTTTTTGGTTTTTATTTATTCTGTTTGAGGAACTAATTTAAATTCATCAAAAGGGTGCGGATAATTGTGTCAAGCATACATTTTATGTCTGTATTTTTTATTTCACTATGTGAAAGTATTTTTGTTGTTGTTGTTGTTCAATAACTTTGGACATTTTATTAAAATATTTTGATTATACAAAATTGGTTAATTCACATTTATTTCTGAAGACATTTTAAAATCTGTATTTAAAATTCAGGGGAATTTCAACCAGGACTATAAAAGTTGTGCACAGCAGTGGCATATCATAGTCTATCTGATTCATTTTGCTTCTTATTTCACCATAACACTCACATTAGATTTGTTTTCAAATCTTCGCCATCTTCCTGTGTACAGATTATCACATGATGAAACACAGGAGGGTCATTTGCTGTAAGGACTTAGGGAGAAAAGGGAGTGCTTGGTTTGATGCAATGCATCTCGCTGCTAATGTAAACATGGTAGAATTGTTGTCATGTAAAAATGAGACTGAAGAGGGGTGTGCACAAAGATTGAGATTCAAAAACGTATCCCTACATACTACGCAAAGTAACAAAACCCCCTCTAAACCACTAAGAGTTGGTTCTCCTTAATACATCCATGGTGAAGATCACTTCCAGCACAGATACAGGAGTATAGTGCCGCTCATTAAAAACAGTTTCAATAACATGTACCGCTGTAAAGAGACTACAAAATATGCTATTCTATCCTCAGTAAACAAATGGTGTGACAGAAATTGGACTAACTACTATACATGACAATGTATAGTACTGCAAGAAACAACTGTCCAGTCTAAGCAGATTATGTCAGTTACATACTACAGCTTCATGAGAGGCCGCAGAATGCTTACTACTTTGTATGTGTATGTGTAAACACAGTGTCAGGCTGGTTATAAAAGAATTTAAAATTCTATTTGCACTCAGGTGTCAGTAGCCAACATTGCTATTTGCACCCAGGGTGCATAGCTAATGTGGCTATTTACACCTGGGTTTTAGGCTCTCCTGGACCAATTCAATGAAACACACAGGGCAGGTTGTGGCAGAAAGGCTTTCTAACACATGGTTCATCATGTGAAAGGGTCTATATTAATCGTAACCATGATCCTTTCCTAAACCTAACCAAGTAGTTTTGTATCTTAAACCTTAACAAAATGAAAAAAGAATATAATGAAAAAAAATGAAGATAAGTCAACTAAGTCTGAAAATAAATCAATATCAATTTTTGATTTCTCACAGGAGTCTAACCCCTCCTGGGTGTAAGTCCTGTGCTTCATCCACCATAACTTCTTCCTTACGCGGCCTTTGTTGCTCTTTATACGTCCTCACCTGACTTCCTTTAGCCTTTCTGCTAGAAAGTGGCGTTTAATAAGTGCCTGTTTAGATTGGCACTTGGCATATGGCGCTTAAAACAAGGCACTTGGGGAGCAAATGGCATTCCACACGGGTGTAATTAGCAGTATAGCTGCCAGGTGACTCTTTTCACCTGGGTGCAAATAGACATTCTGAATTTAAAATAACGCTGCAGCCCAACAAACCAGTGAAGGGACCAGAACAGCACCTGCAGCCAATGGGCCGGTCAAACACCGTCATACGATTATGACCAGATTCCTTGTAGGCTGGTATATCGTCTTTTCAAGATAGTCTTTATGCTATGTCAACAATGAATTACTATATATATCTACAGTAACTATAGTTTTCTCTTTTTACTTCCTCCAAGCACTTCTTAGGCCAAAAACATATCCTCCAAGTACAAGTCTGTGAAAACTTGTGTGTTATAAATGTGTGTGTTATGATGTGTTATAAAATGTCGGACCTGAAACTCCTAAAATGACACAACTGTAAATGGGAATCCACATTAAAGGAACGACATGAGCGCCATGTGAGCTCTGCTGAAAAGTTTGGTCAGTTCAATCTACGCCGACTGCAACCTCTGTTCAGCCATTTCTGGCCTCAGAACCAGCTATCTGTTAGCTGAAAGGACATCAGCCAGCCTATCTTCATTAGGCTGACTGATATCTGATGTTTACTGGATAAAAATAGTTTTCAAGAAGGCTGCATTAGGATTATACAGGATGAAAACAGCATTTTTTTTATTTATTTATTCATTGATTTTATTTCTGCCAACAATGAAACCAGGAAGCTCACAGTGACACTGATCAATCATTACAGATACCAATCATAACTTAATAGATAAATAGCAGGAGATGTGTGATTTAAACAGCTGTGATCTGGTTCTAAGTGTGGCAGAGAAAAAGGTAGACTCAGAGAGTAAAAAAGGTGGGGAATTATGCATCAGAATTGACTGATACATTTGATAAAAAAACAAGTGCATCTATGTTGTGAGACGGGCGAGTGACAGACGTAAAAAAAATGCTTCTAAAAACCCTTTTTATGTGGACTGGCCTCAATGCTGCCTTTAGAATGACTTTGGCCCTGCATGAAAAGATGCAGCCCTCTCATTCAATAAATGGAGTTGTTCTAGTGACACAGTGTGGGGGTCAACAAAGGGGACTCTAGCAAAACAATTCAGGGGCAGGGGAATTTGGAAAAAAGTTGAACCAGGCTCACCTTTTGTGCACCATGATGTCATCCAGCAAGACGCTGCATTGGCCAATCACACACACGAAAGTGCAAAACCCTGGTAGATCACTTTGTACCTGTATTAAAACGTTTGTTTTGGCATCTGTTAAGCCTTTAAATGCATTGATACATTACTCAATCTGGACTTTCTGGATTGTACTTCATGTCTCACAGGTACCTTAAACAACACGCCACCACCAACGCAGCCCCTTTACATTAGGGCTCAGAATCACAACTTATTTAGATATAAATATCGTTGTGTGACCCTTCAAAAACCTTGACTGAACGTTGATGCTGGTATTCATCGCAATTGTATGTGTAGCAAACAAAGTGACCCTCCCTGTGATGTGAAGTAACCTAGCAAGTTAGCAAAATGTTTGACGCCTTGAATGACCTATTCCACTGTTCTGCAGTCTCCATGGATCTTCCATCCAGCATGACAAATAGCTGTTTGAGCTGTCATGAGATTGGATGCTACTGCATTCTGAAATTTCCTTCTGAAACCAATGAAGTTTTGGTTTATAGCAAGAGAGGATTACTGAGAGGTGACACTTTTTCTAAAATGTAGGGTTCCCTTTGGTTACGATTTATGGTCCCCTTTGGTTACCAGTTGTACAAATCAGGATTTAGTGCTTTCAGTGGCATGAAATCAAAGTGTGTCCAGTCTAGATATGACAAGATAAGATGAGATGTGATGCACAATATTGGCATTATCTCAATGAGAAGGTTAAAGCAACACCATCTCATGAGAAATGGTTAGTTCATGTCAACATCTGTGTCAACATAATGTGGCAAGAAAAAGTAAATGAACCATTTGGAATTATTTGCATTTATTTATAAATTGGTCTAGCAAACCTGTAGTAAAGTCAATGAATCCAGATTGGAGGTGTGGATTTAGAGCTGATTTGATTTATAAAAACACTCAAACATTTGAGTTTGCTGTTCACAAGAAAAACCTGCTGATGTGACCCATGCCTGACAAAAAAGATCTTAGAGGATTTAGGATCCCGAATTGATTTGCATTAAGATGGAAAAGGGTTACATAGTCACCTCAAACAGTTTAGATATTCATCAGTCCAAAGTCAGAAAAACTGTCTCTAAATGGAGATGATTTAATGCTTTGGCACAACATAAAATGCTCAATGAAATAAAAAAGAAGCCCTGAGCAACAGCTCATGGCTTAAAGGAGTAATTGGAGCTCTTTGTACATGAGTTGACCATACACAGATCATGCATTGTTGCATGGAGGAAGCCACTGCTCTCCAAAAATTAAAAATTCCCTGTGCCTGAAGTTTGCCAAAGAGCAGCTTGATGTGCACCATACGGTGGTGTAAAAAGGGCATGGCATGGCAACATGAAAACATCATCCCAAAAGTGAAGTACAGTGGAGGTAATATGATGATTTGGGACTGCTTTGCTGCCTCTGGGCCAGGACAGCTTGCCATCACTGAGGGGAAAATTAATTTAAAGGTTAATCAAGGTATCTTACAGCATAATGTCAGGGTGGCTGTCCGCCAGCTGAGGCACAATATAAGTTGGGTGATGCAGCAGCACAATGACCCTAAATATGGAAGTAAATCTACTACAGAATGACTTCTAACATAGAAAATCCACCTTTTGCAGTGGCCAAGTTAGAGCCCAAACCTCAACCCAATTGAGATGCTGTGGAATGAGCTCAGAGAGCTGTTCACACTATACATTCAAAGAATATGTCTGAGCTGAAGCAGTTCTGTGAGGAAGAATGGTCCAAATTCTTCATGAACACAGTGCAGCTCTGAACTGCAGCTATCAGAAGAGCTTGTTTGAAGTTATTGCTGCCAAAGTAGGTAGAATGCTACTAGCTTAAGCACATTGTGTTTGTCTATACTTGTGACTTAGATGAAGATCAGATCACATTAAATGACCAATTAATGCAAAAAACCAGGTCAATCCAGAGGTTTCACAAACTTTTTCTTGCCACTGTATAGTGTTTTAGGATTTTTAAGTAGCATAGCGGTGATTGGCTACTGGTTTTACCTCCTGTGTTGTTGCTCAGTGCTGTTTATTTGTTCAGTTATTGTGGAACTACATTGAGAAATCCAAAACTAATTTCAACATGGGGACAAATAAAGTATATCTTGATTATAATCGTAGATTAAAATTTTCTCTCATAACTTTTCATTAAATTCCTGTCTGTCATTTTACGAGACTAGGTCAAAACCTAGTATACGGCTGGGCTGCCCTTTATCTGTTTGCTTCTCTCCTACTCTCTGTGTAAACATACACTTTATGCAATTTAATACAGACGAATTCCCAATAAAGCTGTTCTCATTTACATGCTTTACTGTTTCTGTTGTCAGATAACTGTACAAGTATGAAATAGTGACTGAAATGTCGCCCATTAAGACTACATGCCAGCAGTCACCAAACTGCCGCCCTGCACTGCTAAAGTCCTGATCTTATAATGGTGACGTTATGTGACAAAACTATACACATAAGTTAGAGAGAACGGCTGTGCTGTGGTTTCAGCTACATTTACTTGTAAAATGATCACTCCATGAAAAAGTTAGAAGCTCATTCACGTCTCTGCCAGCTGCCATGTGTGGTCAATTGAATGAGACACATATACAGTTAGATGCATAAGTATTTGGACAGTGACACAATTTTCGTAAATTTTGCCTCAGTACACCACCCAAATGGATTTGAAACAAAGCCATCAAGATGCGACTGAAGTGTTGACTTTCAAATTTAATTTAAGGAGTTTCACAAATATATCGCATTAACAATTTAGACATTACAGCCATTTTTATACATAGTTCCTCATTTTCAGAGGGTCAAAGTAATTAGACAACTGACTGACAATCAGTTTCATGGCCAGGTGTGACCTGTTATCTCGTTATTTCATGACAAATTAAGAAGATAAAAGGTCTGGAGTTGATTCCAAGTGCAAGTACTGAATTTGCATTTGGCATGCTGTTCATGGAAACTCTCAATATGCAGTCCAATAAGGTGTCGATGTACTTGAAGGAGGATATGATTAGGCTGAAAATACAAAACAAACCTATCAGACAGATGGCAGAAACTTTAAGAATGGCAAAAAACAACAATTTGGTAAATTCTTAAAAAGAAGGGATGCACTGCTGAGCTCAACAACTTCAAAAGGCCTGGAATATCACGGAAGACAACTAAAGTAAATAATTGCAGAATTCTTTCCTTGTTGAAGAAAACCCCTTCATAACATTTAGTCTGGTCAAGAACACTCTGGAAGAGGTAGACGTATGATTGTTAAAGTCTATAATCAAGAGACTCCTTCATGAATGTAAATACAGACTGTAAACACCCCCTGATGACGCAATAGAAACTTTGCGCCAATTCACTTTGAAAGAGCATTGACCAATGGTGTAACTTCAGCACTCAGTCACACAGCATTCAGCTGACAAATGGTGTAACTTTATCAGTTAGTCAGCAGCTGAGGATACAAATTCACACACATTTTGTGTGTGTCACTCACAAACTATCTTAATAGTTATGCACTGACCTCTGACTCTGCCTCTGTTTTGCTGCCCTCTGCCTGTAGTCTGGAGAACAACGCCTCTGGAGACACCTGACCCACCATCCCATCTGTGGAGGATGAGAATAGCAAGAGGAGGAGAGAGACGGAGTGAAAGAGAGAGAGAGCAAGATAAAAATACATCCTAGCAGGGCACAGGAAAAACTGGTTCTGTTCATCTGAGTGACTGTTCATTGGGGTCGAAAGACTAATGACAACTGTGCAGTGACATCATTAATCATCATCATCATCATTAATGGTGAGTGTGTGTGGAGACAAAGAAGCAGGTTTTATTTTCATAGTTTTGGAGAACCATTCCCCAAACTTCCCAAAAATCATTCCCATTTAGCAAATAACTACAAAAATAACAAAAAGCAATACAAGTGTACCATTGTATCAATTACAGTATGTATAACCAGCCAACATATTGCAAGATCAACATTTTTATTACGTTTTCTACTGCCAATACTTAACACTAACATTTAACAAGAAGAAACTTGTGAAGAAGCTGATATTTCTGCCTCTTATTTGTGCAGTTGCGGCAGTTGCTCGTGTTGTTAACTGATTGAAACTCAGCTCATTTGTTAGTCTATTTGTTTGGGCACAAGCTGGGAATTTTCCCCTTAGGTCAATACTGTCTTATGTGTTTCACTAGATAATAATATTTTATTAATATTAGAATTGTACTAACACTTGTCAATATGTATGAAGAAGACATTGTAGTTTTAACATACTATTTTGTTGTGACCTCACAATCCCCTCACCCCGCCCCACCCACCTCTCAGGGAGCAATGTTGTCTGTAGGTTTCTCTGATGGCCTCTAGTTGAGAGTATCTCTCCATCAACACCTCCTTCTGCAACTCTAGACGAGGCTTCATGTCCAGGTTTTGCTCAGCAAGGCTGCGATTTGATGCCAGCGCCATCTCCCTCTCCAGCTGGATGTTCTGGATCTGTAGCAGAGAAAGACAGGTATCAGACAATGGAAACTTTACATTTAAGGCACTTTGTGGATGCCACTAAATGCAGGGGGGGTTATTATTTTATTTTTTGCAGTGCAAATATCATTCTGTGGGGTGAAAGCTGGGTATCAAGACTCAATACTTCATTATGTCAGTATCATAAAGTATAACAAACTGTTAAGTGCCAAAAGATGGCATCTGGTCAGATTAAGCATCTTGTCTACTCATTGTATGATCAGACTTTTTCCAGTTTTAGACTACTTAATTAAGCTCTTTAGATATTCGAGAACTAGCTTCTAATGTTCAACGAAAAAAGGGGGCTTTAACATCAGGTCAACACAACTCCCGTGCTCCCTTGCCTGGATCTCTCTCTTCTCTACACTGCTCCCATTGGGGCAGCGACAACTCTTCTCTTCACAGTTCTCTTCTCTGCAGCGGACTGTTGCACTGAACTCTCTTTCTCAATGGCAGCAACGCGAAAGCCTGCCTAAGAGTAACCAATAGCGAACAACTTTAATCTAGCGCCAACAGCTACTACACAAAATCTGCCAGCTGATTTTGCAAACAACAGTAAGCATCAAGTGGCTAGCTCTGTAAGGAGAACAAAGGTGGTGCCCCCAGGTGAATTTGATGTAAATTAAATCCTATTACCTAATATAATTATTATTACTGATAGACAAAATTGATAAGCTGTTGCACCTACAAAATCCCCAACACTATTAATACTAGCACCAACAAATTTTGACCAATACCCAGGCCTAATGGGTAGATGACACGGAGAGCCACATAAGTGGACAGTGATTTCATGAGAAATACATTTTTCGAAAAACTCATATTCATAGGTTTAAGTTACACTTTGCTTCTGACCTTATTTCCATGTACAGAATTAGCCCAGTCACAGGGGGAAGCATGTCTACAGCACTTTTCAGACATGGATTACACAACACTGCTGACTTCAGCTCTCTGTTCGAGTGATGGCTTCTTATCACTTAGACATAAAGTAAGTGTCTGTTACATAAATGTTCCTCACAGCTTCATTCAGACATGAGAGGATGATATCAAAAGAGTCTAAATGCTCTGTGACATTTGGCACAGAGGTTGGAGGTGCTCGGAGGTGCTCGGAGGGAGCAGTGTCACAGCAGTGCTGAGTTGGAAAGTAATAATATATAGGAAGAGGAGTGATTTCACGTCTCTCACAAGCTGCTGCAGCAAGCTGCAGGGTTAGGGTTTGGGTTACCCCCAACCCTAACCCTGTTTTTTTATCAGTTACAGCATACACATCTGCTCTGTAAACCACTTGTCATGTGTTCTCCTTTGAGAAAAAAAAGATCAGACCAAAGGATAGAAACTTATATTTCATATTTTTTGATTTCATGATGGTGCCGGCCTTTTTAGGATAAAGTCAACCAAATGTTGCATAAAGCATTGAGGTCAGTGTTGTATAACGGGCAGAGCA